>NW_004955440.1:5852235-5880747 GCF_000276665.1 Chinchilla lanigera
ACAACCATTGTTAATTTCCTATGATCTTCTTTTGAAGTTCTGTACCATTTCTTAGTCTCTTTAAAATAAAAAATGAAGTTAGCAAGACATGTTACCAATTTAAGAGATTTAATACTTCTGAATATTCAAAAATGTAAAACAAAAACAGGTAGAAGAGCAGGAACTTAACTCTGAAAGATATTGTGATGCAGAGGTAGTTTTTTTAATCAGCCAAGATATTCTATTCTCCAAAGACTGATTCTCTTACTTTAAATAAAATCATCACCAGCATTACCTCTGCTGCCTTCAGCTCTACCACTGTTACCACACTACAGTGCTGGGTTGCAAGATATAGTGCTCCTCCTTTAACACTTGCAAGGGAAAACTCTCTTTCCTTTATTTTGCTTTTCTGAAGCTGAACGTAGACGGAAATAGTTAGGAAGCCTCATGAAATACCAAAAGAAAACTGGACAGAAATCAACACAAGATCTTAGGCAGCCTGGACTTCCTCCAGGTCATCTTTTGCAAGTGTACCTCTTTTATAACTTCACAGCTGCTCCACTGGGAAGGTCACTGTTTACTCTCCAACCCTGATTTAGCCTCCACCCGTCAGTAAGAGCGAGCTCTTCCTTCTTTTGCTTCTCTTTTGCAAGGTCATATTCAGCTGATAGAGGGGTCTTTCTTCAGGAAGTGAGACTGTGAAAGACCTTCTCCTATGGGGAGATGTCCAGACAGATTCTCCTGGACCCCCAATGGCCCAGGAACTTTGCTCTCCCCAGTAGCCACACTTTTCAAATCATAACTCAAACACAGTGAAAATAGCAGTGTTAGTTCAAATATTGACAAGGCTGTGGGGGAAAAATTCCTTATACATCACTGGTGGGAACGTGAACTAGTACAAACACTGTAGAGATCAGTATAGAGATTCTTGAAAAACTAAAGCTGGAAATTCATTTTGATTTAGCTGTTTTCCTTCTGGGTATCTTCCTGAATGCATAACCATGTTTATAACAGCACTATTCATTATGATTACATCTTAGAAGTGGCCTATAGATGATTGGAGAAGAAAATGTTGCATTTACACACAGTGGAGTACTACTCTGCCATAAAGAAAGATAAACTTGAATCATTTGTAGGAAATGGATACATCCTGAGACCTTAACATTAAATGAAATATATCAGACATACAAGCTTAAATATCATAGGGTTTCTGTTATATGAGAAAATCAAAATATAAATAAAGAGGAAACCAAAAAGATGGATGATAGGAAGAAGGGGTAGATCTTTCTCAAACAGAAAGGAGAGCCAGAGATGAAGGTGGCAGGGAGGGAGGGGAGAGAAAAGGAATGAGAAATGAAACTAAGACGTGTGGTGTACATGGACCAACTGTCCATAAGGAATGCAAACATAATATGCTGCAAACATGTACTAATAAAAACACTTTAAAGAAGGTATTATGAGCAAACCTAGAATGGAATGTGTTTTTAAAATTTTTCTCTTTCACATGGGGAAACTCAAGCATCTTTATTCTCTTGCTGGGATCACCTGAACAACAAGGTCATTAGAACAAGTTGTCAGGTGAATTTTTCCGGAGTGAAGAATGACGGCAGAGAACAGGGGCGTGTCATGGAAGTCCAGCCAAGCTGACACACAGAGGCCAGCGGTTGCCTCCCACTGGATCTCTGCTCCTGTTGGGTGATGGCTGTGAGAGTCTGGATGACTCAGTTCCTTCAGATGTGGCAGAAATCAAACCCATTCTATGCCATTTCTGGATTTTTTGTTTTTTACTTTAGCACATAGCTCCATCCCTTTAAATTTGGAGAAAATAACTAGTGCTATCTAACATATGCATAAATTTATGAATTGTCTTAATATGAAAGTTGTCTTTCATATGAAAAATTTTGGTTCTTAAGTAAAG
Organism: Chinchilla lanigera; assembly: GCF_000276665.1. Taxonomy (NCBI): domain Eukaryota; kingdom Metazoa; phylum Chordata; class Mammalia; order Rodentia; family Chinchillidae; genus Chinchilla; species Chinchilla lanigera. The sequence goes on from NW_004955440.1 coordinate 5,854,133, forward strand.
TTCAATAAAGAAACTGTAATGCAGTTGCTTAGGCATTCATGGATCAATTTGTGCAGTACGTGGTTACCAAACACTGCTGGCTTTTATCTGAAGTTAGTTACCAGAGCTGAGGGTTTGAAATGTTTCTCTACCTTAATCACAGATGGACCAGCTTCTGTATAAGAGCAAGCATAAAATAGTTTACAACGGTGATATTCTGGATAAAAAATGATAGGTAAGGGATCTTATTCCGTGGCCACCTCATGGAGGGCCCTCACTTCTTTAGCTTGTTATCAGTTGAAAGCTTTTGCTCAAGGACTGTGGATGATTTCTATGAATTTTCTCTGAATAATATTGGTACTGAAAAATATTTATTGAACATTACCTACCGTCTCTAATGTGTAAAGTGTTTAAAATTAGAGACTGAGGTTTGGGCATGGGCAGCAAGTGTTCTGAGTCTAATTCAGTGATGGGCTGGGGCATTTTCTTCATTCTTACAGTAATGGAGTTCAGTAATTCATTCAGTAATGGAGACGGGAGGACTGACCATCTCACTTGAGCAAAATTTTTAAAATGATTTTGTTTTGTCTCTTTTATGCAGGGTCTCCCTGTACAGTTCAGGCTGGTCTCAAGCTCACTTTATAGCCCAGGCTGGTTTCCAACTCTCAATGATCCTCCTACCTCAGCCTCCCGAGTGCTGAGATTACAGGGATGTGCCACCACGCCCACCTAAAACTGATTTTTATAGGCCATATCTTGCACAGAAAGCATAGGCAAAGGGTAGCATTTCTTTTTAACTCCTTGCTTCCCCTAGTGGTAAAATGCGTCTGGATGGCAATGTTTGCACAAAGCTGCAAGTTTCTCTCTTTAAATCACATTCAACAAGAGACTGGATTCCCCTGAAATGGGGGCTATGTATTTAATGAATGTATATAGCATTCTGCCACTCATTAGGAACTTTTGAAATTGACATGAGAAAATTGAGAAGTCACAGCTGGAAGAAAGTGGGGAAATTTGCCTTGGAAATTATTTAAAATATTACATGTTGCTATTTTCTTGAGTCCAGGGATAAGCCTGGTATATTTTATTTGTTCACATATCATTTACCTATTGTCTGTACTAGTTAAATTTTTCAAGAGAAAGCAAAATTTATTGTCAAACGTTGACATATAATTGTGGAAATTGCAAAAGCAAAATCGGCAAGATAGATACAGGAGTGTAGATGCTAGAGGTCTAATCCACAGTCATCTGCCATCGAACCGGGATGATTGCGGATGAAATCCAGAGGTGGAATGTGAAAATACTCTTACTCAGGAAAGTCCTGTCTTTTTGTTCCTTTTGGGTCTTCACCTGATCAAATGAGGTCCACCCACAGAATCGTGTACAATCGGTTTTATTTCAAAGTCACCAGTTTAGATGTCAATCTCACCCAAATACACGCTGACAGAAACAAATAGAATAATGGTTAGCACAATACCCAAGCACCCTGTGGCCCTGCAAAGGTTCACACATTAAATAGTTATAACATATTTAAAGGGGAAAGATTTATACAACCTGAAGAGAAACTGCTCTTTTCAATTTGGGTGTCTGTGGTGTTCATCTTATTTGCCTGCCTTGTATAGGATAATAAATCAGATTTGACTGGTTGCCCTGCTGGGGGCACTCCTGTAATGCCCATTCATGACACTAATGCCCTACTTCACTTTGTTCTATGTGGCTTTGTGGTTCCAGAATGGGAGCTTACACTCAAATTCTTCTGATCAAAACAAGAGGTGTAGAATGGGTGATGGACTGTTATTAGTGTAAAGGAATTTGTGGCTGGTGGATCAAAATCCTTCCCAGAGTCATTGTTCCTTATCATGGGGAGATGAGTTATAGGATCTTTGGATCCAGCTTTCAAGGAACTCTGTCCTTTATCTTTCTTTTTGTTCTTACCGAGATAGCACTGTAAATTCTGGTGGAGAACCATTATATGATCTAGGTGCAGCTGAGAGTAAAACAGTTTTTCTCTCACGTTTGTCTCCATTTTATACAACTATGTATGTATGTCCTTCCATTCTTCCCCTGAGCCCAGCCCTCCTGTGCAGTCAGTGAAGCTTTAGGGTTACACCTGATGGCATTCCAACAGAGCATGCAATCTCACCGGCTCCAGGTATACCCCTCCCTCCATCCTCATTAACAAACATCTGTCTTGTGTCATTCCTGCAAGGCAATATTCCCAGATGTGTCACTGACAGATTCATTCAAAATGAAGTGTTAATAGTATCTAACACTCTGTTACCCCTCTTGGATGAGATTCACACATTGCATCTGTTTTCAACCTGGTTTTGCCTCTTCACAACTAATATTCCTTTTCTTCCCTTGCTAGTGTCGAAAGTATATTACTTTAGGTTTTAGGTAAGATTTCTGCTAGTTCCTCTTTCACATCTTTTGAGTGCTGAACGCATTTCAGCCATAACCTTACCAAGGTCTGTCTGAGCTCTGAAGGCAAGATCACACCATGGCATCAATAGGTTTCAACAGAAAGGGAAAGGCAGACGTGCATGTCCAAATCTATAACCCAAGAAAGTTTTGGTGCCATATTAAGTTACAAATTGCTTTGACAGCCTGAAGGAGGAAGTAATTAATTCTAGCTGGGATGAAAGCTTCACTTTACATGTTCAATACACTAGTGCTTAAGAGTACGAAAAATATCTGTCAGATGGATGTCTATTGCAGAACTGCTTGCTGCTTATATATTTATTATGTACACTTGCCACCCAGGAATCTCAGAGAAGACATTGGATCACCTCCTCCACATCCTCAGTAATCCAGACTAAGTTATTTATGTCATCCTCCTACCTGAAAAAAGAGCAATAAAATTTTGGGTTAAAGTCACCACTACTGTCACCAAGGGAACTACCAGAGAAGTTTTGGAAATACCACCTAAATCAGATAAATCAGCAGAATGTCCACGTATCAAAGCCATTTTTCTTCGAGATATTTGTCTGTGTTGTAGAATTGAGCCTCGTGGCACAGGAAGGACCAGAAGCCAAGGCTGCTCACAGTGGCACTCTTAAGTGGTTCATTCCTCATGTGGTTCTGTGGTCATGATGTTAGGATAGAGTATGGGCGAGAGCTAGGACCGTCAGACAAAATACAAGATGGCAAGTTCCATGTGAATTTTAGTTAGACAAGGAAACTTTTTTAATATAGGAGGGTTCCACAAAATATTCTGGATACACTTGCTCTTTAAAAATTATTTGTACTTAATTTGAAGTTAAAATTTAGGACAATACTTTTTTTGTCTTAATGTAAGTTAAATCTGGTCAATATACCCATTAACCTCAACCTCAACCTTGAACTGTAAAGAAGGCTACCCTGCTTGAACCAGAGCAGAAGAAAGACGAAAGGAATGAAATCAGCCCTAAGATTTTGTAACCATAGGCTACGTTGCTGGGCTTGGTCAAGAAAATTTTACCAATCAATTTAATAATATTCCAGGCAATCAGGGCATCTGGCATAAGTAGATACAGGATCTCCTAGTGCCAGAAAATCCTCTCAAAAAAATTGATCAAGAGTAATAGTCAGCAAACTATCAATGATAACAAGGCATTTCAATGAACAAGGCAACATGCACAAGAACCAGTGAAAATGACAGGCCTTAGAAGCAGGCTGATGCAGTATTCAAATACAAAACGACTGCACAACAATTCAGTATATTTAAAGAAAAATTGATGTTCCTTACTATATTTTCAAGATAGTTTTGCCTATTTGAATAAACACTAAAGCTTCTATCAGTAATCAATATTAAAAGCTATTGGACAAGAGATTGGATTTAGCAGAAAAGATAATTAGTAAAATTGAAATCAAGTTAGAATTTATCCAAATTTGGCAAGATCCCTACATGTATCCTCATTTAATCATCATGCGGTTCTCAAAAAAACGAGACAAATTGGAAACATGCAGTCATCCTTTCCACAAAGGAATAATTTACAGTTAATTTTAGCAAAACAGGCTCCCAGTTGAGTGATTTTAACAGTGGAGAGAAAAAACAAGCATCAGCAAAGACTTTGAGGGAGCTGGAGGAAAAAGTCATATTTTTTTGAAGTTCTGGAGACTGAAGCCAGGGCTTCTCGTGTGCTAGTCCAGTTCTTTGCCAATTACACCCCCAACCTGTTACCATTATTTCTGAGTGCTGTGATCCTTGACCTATCAAGAAACCCAGGAAAATCTGCTAGAATCCTTTGTAAGGAACTTGAGTAAAGTTATTTACATCGTCTGAAAAATCAACATTTTTAATACATCCCAAATAACCAGTTTGGAAGCGTATTGCATGTATGTCACTATAATTACTATGATGCTTATAGGATTTTCTCACCATCATGACTTGCATGTGTTTGAATGGGAAGAGTAAGTACTATATTAATTTCTTTTTTAATTTTTTCTTTTTTCTTTTAAAGAGAAAAAGAAAACAATAAAAAAATAATAACAGTGAAGACAGAAACACAAGAACAATAAAAACAATGCAGGATTTCAAAACAAGATGATAGGAATTGATAATGGTTGTTATGTTTGAAGATAACAATATGCAATACAACAACTATTGTTGATTTCCTCTCGCCTTGTTTTGAAATTCTGCATCATGTTTATTGTTTTTATGTTGCTTTGTTAATGCCTATGTTTTTGTTATTTTGCTTTTGATACTTTTTCTTTAAAATTAAAGAGAAAATATATGTATATGTAAGGATAGCTGGTGTATATGTAAGGTGTTGCTGGTGTCTGTTGGTTTGTTTAAAGGAACAATTAATGTTTAAATTGTTTCTTTTCTTTTTTCTTTTCTCTTGACCAATGTTGCATGCTTATATCCAGTAACTGGAACAACTGGTTTGAAGACAACAACATGCAATGTAACAGCCCCCTCTGAATTCCTACCATCCTGTCTGATGAAGCTCTGTATCATTTCTAATGTTTTTTTTTAATATTAATTTCTTAATAAATGAATCTATATCCTTAATACTCTGTGAATTCATATCCATGTGTGTGTTCTACCTGGGATAAAACATCAAAGAATTATTAATATTTAAGTAATTAGATTTTATTTCTTTTATACTTTCTTATATGATTGGGAGTTTTTTTAACCCATGATAAGCATGTCTTGCTTTTATATTGGGTAGAAAAACTGAATTAACTAATAAAGCATAAAATTAGAATCAGATTCTTAGAAAGTGAATTACTCATCTAGAAATTCACACGAGAACACTTATTTATTGACAGTGTTAAATTAATAGACCACTACTCTGTATCTAATCTACAGAACCACTTGTTGAAATTTTAAAACATGTCCTTCTAAGGCATATTTTCAAGTAAATATCTAGTTAAATCTCTGTCTTTTCCCTTAAAAGGAATCACTTCAATTAAGAACTTGTCAGAACCTTTTGCGTATCCTTTTCCCAAGTACACATAGCTATCAAGGTTGCATAGCAAGGCGCCTATCAAAGCTTGCTGTTTGTGTCTCTCCTATGATGTGCCACTTTCTCACTTTGTATATGAATAGACTTGTATATGAATAGACAGTGCAATGTATAAGATTTTGCATTCCTGCATTAGGACATTCTTCCTTTCTATCAATATACTTTTTATTTGTACATGTTTGTAGTACTTGATGTTTACATTTACCATGGGGAATTTGTACATGTACATAACACATCTCAATTCTTTTTTTTTTTTTTTTTTTTTTGGCTTGTTTGTTTGTTGCCATTCCTCTCTGGTCCCTCCAACTCTCAATCCCCTTCCCAAATAGAAAAAACTCTATTTCTATGGCTTCTCTTACATGAGAAGCCCAAAATATAAATAAAAAGTAAAATAAAGAATAGATAATAGGAAGTACAGAGCTCTCTTTCAAAAGGTAAGGGAACAAGAGTTAGGGGGCAGGGAAGGAAGGGGTTAAGTTATTCTTGAAGTTGAATTGTTCAGAGAAGTGAATGTGGCTTCCACTCGGAATAAAGGGCTCTTCTTAGTCTTTGAGTATCAAAGTTGAGTTTTTAAAATTTTAAATCCATAGCTAGATAATAGTGCAGGATCAATGACTTTTGATTTGCAGTATTCAGGTTTTCTTGGGAGCCAAATGCTAAAAACTGAGGCATAAGAAATGAAATTTAGAAATTTCAACATTATGGAATAGGTAGAGCAGTTAACAATGCCTTTTTCAATATTAGGTATAAAATATTACTTATTAAATACTATACACAGAATTTTTTTCTGCATAAGGACTAAAATTTCTGGGGTTGAGGAGGAAAGGGAACCTAATTGCAACTTTTACTTCTTTCCTTCTCTAAGTAAAAATACTTTTTAGGAGATGTCTTTCTCTGCCTGAGGGGTTACAGAGCTCTGATTCCTTTATTGCTTGGATGCTGGCTAGATATAATTATTTCTAGAGACCCCCTAATTTTTGGCTTTGGCTATAAACAACCTCCCCACTTACCAGTGATGCCTGATAATATGATTTTTTTCCAGTGAGTCACCTAGGAAATATTGGGAAACACTATTCTGTTGAAAAATATGTGTGCACCGAGATAATTGTATGGTTTATCTTTTTAAAATATTAACCTGTCACAATGGCTAATATTTGTGTTATTTGGGTAAATCACAAAATTTCAAGGATGGAAGAACCGAAGAGGAGGCGATGCTTCTTTTGTTTTACAAAGAAAACAAAATGTCAAGTTATTGGGTGCTGTATCAAGCTGGCTACCCTTAACTTCCATTACCCAGGTGTGAACTTTCACCTGATCTTACCCCAAAATGAGATCATTCCTGTTTTCCATCTGGAAAGAGCCACACAGATACTTAGAAGTGTGTTTGGTAGAGCTCTCATGTGAGCATTTTACTTAAAAGAGGCATTAAGCCAAGTCCCTCTCCTTTATCCTAGTCTCCTTAAGGAAGAGGTTAAAAAATCTATAGAAGTATATGCTTTTGTTTTGCAAATAGAACCCCTGGCTTGGGGATCTCAGCCAGGGAGCTACAGATTCATTGGCAGCAGTGCAGGTCTTCACAGCTGCATGCAAGGTATCACAGGAAGGGTAATTGCTGCTGTGTAGTGCTTGCATATGTTCATTCTTCCGAAAATGTGTCATTCTCCAGCTGCGGGAAGCTCTTCTGAAGCTTTGTTTACTGCCATTCTGACAGTATATTCTCTAGGCATGGTAGCGTATGCACAGTGGATTTCTAATGGTAAGAGTATAAAGTTATTTACATTTTCTTTACTACGTTCAATAGACAAAGAATGGTTTACTGTTTCTGAGGAGAGTTAACTTTTTTGAAAATAATTAAAGCTTAATCTACCACCCACAACACAAAATTTATTCTTCCACTGTTTTGTCTAATATATTCAGGGTTTAACATGAAACCTTTACCATGTATGACATGTCTAACTCTCTTAGCCTGCATCAATTTCTCCTTATTTCAGGCTGTGCAGGCTGTACCTTGCATTCTCTAAGGGCGCTATTTATACCATACATTTTGTGTGTAACACTTGTATATTTATTATATACAGAAACAAACACATGACAGATGGAAGGGGCATAGTGTTCTAATTTTCACAATGGTAGAACATGAGCTATCAATGGTGTTGCTTTATTCCCACCTTTTATTATACTAATAGGGTAGATAAAGAGACATCACAATACATTGAATTAGAATCAATACACTGATATATTTCTCTTTCCAATAAAAGTGTAAACTTCTCATATTAGAGTTGTATATTACACATGCATTCCTTTTCCCAACACAAATAAAGGGTAGGAATAGTCTGGTCTCAGTAAAAGGTTGTTAAACCAAGTCATAAGCACATAGGATAATAATGGTAAAAGAATTTGCAATATCCAGGCATCTACTTGAAGACCTTCTAACTGAGATCCGTCAAAGTGAGAAACTGTTAGGATAACATTTTACCTTATTATCTTTGACTTATACTTACAAAATTATGCACATTTAATTTTTAGACTTTGGTTCTTCCTTGGGAATAATAAGGAGAATATTTTTTCATATTTTGGACAGCTTCTGAGATGATATATCAAGAAGAGAATGCTTTAGTTTCCACAGGGGCAGAAATCCCATCTCATTAACTTACTAAAACAGGGCTCCATGTTTTTCATTTCACAAGGACTAGGTTGTGTAAGGAATGTGACTCCTTCTCTGCTGTCATTTCTGGTGTATGACTAAGCGGCACTGCGGCAGCTTGACACTGTTTATCATGCTACCATCCGTACAGGACAATGAGAAGGGAAACCACACAATGAGTTGGTCCTTTTTGAAAGAGTGTTCCTAAAATTCCCTCTCAAAATCTGTCATTTAAATGTAATTGGCTGGGACTACATCATCTTGTCACTTGCTAAGGTGAGTTCAGTTCTTCCCCACATGTGGGATGGATGGAAATCAGATGCAGGCTGGTTCTTGAACTGGCTGACGACCGTCAAAGTTATACTTTCTCTTCTTCAGTGAGGATGGTCTCTCTACTGGTTTCCAAGATATTAGCAATTACCTCAGGGTTCCTGCTTAATTCATACAGAATGCACAGATTGGCCTTCAGACTTAGCTCTTTCAATATTAACAGTTCTGGGCTTTGAATGCCAGGAGCTATCTGGTCTTTTAGTGGTAGTGATCCTCCTTGCCATTGAGAGCAAGAAGCTATCAGCAAGGCTGGTAACTCATCCAGGCGCTGAACGTGGTGGCTCCTGTCAAGTTGTATTGCTGTCCACTTGTTCTCTGCTGTCTACCATCTCGAGTGTTACAAATCTCACCTGCTGGTAACGTTTGGTGTCAGTGCCTTTGGGGTTACTGGCCCTGGCTGCTATTCATTTTGAGTAGCAGTGGGCTTTGCTGGTACCAGTTCTTAGTGTATCAGCTCAGCATATTGTACTGGGGATAGAAATCACAAATAAGCAGTAACGTGCCATCTAGAAGAAGTATCTTAGGGATGTATGTTGCAGCCTAAGAGGGAACAGTCCATGGACTGAACCTGCTAAAGGTGAGGGGAGATTGCTTATACAGGGAAAAAGGTGCCCTTATACACGCGCAGTGTTTGACTGTGAGTAGGGAGGGTCCTTCATGGACCTGAATGAGGAGGGCTTCAGGGGGCCACACTCATCCAGAGAGGCTGCAAGGTTGAATTATTTGAGATAAGTCTGGGACTGTAGCCTGCTGCACTCAAAGTAAAATACCTTCTGGAGTGGGTGCAGGGCTCCTGATACGGACCTGCTGGCTGCAAGGTAGGTGTTTGGGGCAGCTTCAGACTAAAAGTACTTCTCTCCCGTCTCACTGTGGCCAAGGCTTTTGTGAGACAGTCTGGTTAGGTGATTATTCTTAATCAGACCTACTGGCATTCTGTTGGGAAGGAAAGAAGGGAGACGATAATTGGAGAGTCACTGCCTGTCATAGCTAGTATTGTAGTAAATTTAGGAGGTCCTTTAGAATTATCTTCTCAACCATATTTAAATTTGATTGGGCTAGACTGATATGCATGGAATTTGAATGACTGGGTGGTAACAGCATTTGGACAAGAAAAATGGGTGAGCCAAATCATGGAATGAGCTTGAAGACAATGGTGTACTCAGGGGATTTCTTACAGGTCAGTTTGGAGAACTGTCAGGAAATAGTGCATGTCTATCCATAGCGTATCTTCAATGGCTTGCTGCACTCTTGTGAAGATTGAGACCCTGTGGCAGTTTCCCATGCTTTTCAACTTAAGCTAAGGAGATCATGGTATTCAAAGCAGATGTACAACCAGCCAGTGGAGAGCAAGACAGCAAATCTCAACCATTTTGTTTTTCATAGGCAAATCTCATTTCATTTTGTTTCTTTTAGGAAAAGTTCAGATAAACCCAAAACAGAGAGCATAATAAAACTCTGTATGGCCCTCACTGAGCATCAGCATTTACTAACTGATGGCCAATCCTGTTTCATGTATAGCAGTACCTCTTCCTCTCCTAAAATTATTTTGAAGCAAATTTATGAAAACTTACAGTTTTTACAAATATTTTAATATGTACCAGTAAATGTGAAAATCTTTACCAGTCTCTGTTTAGATTTCCAAAATGTATAAATTTTGTTCCTTGAGAAATAAGAAAATATGTTTTGTAGTTGGCACGTCTCTTAAGAATCTTTTCACTGGCAGAATTCCTTTCTTCTGTGTTTTCCCTGCATTTTGTTTGATGAAAGAACCCAGATTTAACAGCATTTTTTATCTTCTACATTTGGCTGCCTGCATTATTGCAGTATCATTGAATACAGTATCTGTATTGTGTATCTTACAGATGGATTGTTAGAATCAGAAGCTAGATCAGATTTAGGTTCAGATTAATTATTTTTGTTTCACGGGAAATGGAATAGTTTATAATGATGCATGTAGCCTTTGCTTTTTTCCTACTTAACATGTTACTTTCAGATAATACCTTCTTAACTCAATGTCAAAAAAATATTTTGAAGGAAAGAATGAACATCTCAGTTCTCAGTCTGAAACTTAAGGTCCCTACGGTTTGACTTTATTGTCAGCTTCAGTTTTATTCTTCATCATACTCAATTGATATTTTCAAAACAAAACAAACTATGACAAAATATTGTTGCTCTACTCCTCAATTTAGAGTTTCCAGCCATTGTGACCATTCATATTGGAAATGTCTAATCTGAAATTCATGATTTTATTATAGTTAACTACTCATTTTTTCTATTGACTAATTTAGCTCACTCAAGTATAATTCAGAATGAATTGAAAGAAGGTTACTCTGAATACATTAACAGGTTCTATATTAGGTATTATTGACGTATCATTTAGTTTTAATAAGCCTAGAAAAAACTTTTTCTTACGAAAAATAAGTAATGGCTTATTTCACTTGCTTTAATCCAAATCACTTATAAATCTCTAACTGTGTGAAGTTGACTTTAAATTGAGTCACTCTTCTTACACTTTCTCTCTTGAGAATTCCATTCTGTTCCTTGCTGACCGATTATTTCCCAATATACATAGTGAAAAGGTCAGTGTGATCCTGTAGGCCTAAATTACCATAAATTATCAATTTATGTGTCCACAATCCATCCAGCTCACTTATATTTAGTTATGTTAAAATGACACATACTTGTAATTTTTCAGCAGTATAATTTAGGCTAATTTTATCCAAAGTCATTTTTTCAAACCATGGAATTTTCTCAAATTTTATTTTATTTAAGGTAACTATTTTGTAAAAGGCGTCTCTGTAAAAAAAATCAGTTAAATCAGAGCAGCTGTACTAGAAAGAAGAAGGAAAGAAGGAAGAAAAGTGCTGGCTCCTTGAGCACCTCTGAGCCCTCTGTAGCTACAACTCACATAATTCCTAAAGCTCACTGGACGACATTTGGAAAAAGCTTTCTGATATTCTGTGCCCCATAGCTCTCTCTTGTTCCTGGAGAGTCTGTATTCAAATCTGTGAGTGAGTAGAGGGGTGGAAGGCATTGGGGTTGGTGATGAAGTCTCTCTATGAAAAAGTCAAGTACTGAAACTTCTTTTTTTCCTTGGGTTCATCTTGGATTCTTCTATTCTTCCTAAATTTTTCCTTCTCAGGAATAAAGAAATACCCTTGTGATATCTGGTTTTTAACCTCAGCTCTAGAGTTAATTATGAAATGTAAATTTGAGCTTGTAAATCTTCCAAGATATTTTATGTAAATTTTAAAATTAGTTGTGATTCAGAAATTCCTGTTCAATGAAATTTTGTGAACACTCTTAGTATATTCATCCCATAATACTCAAGAGAAAATCTCCGTACCTGGTGTTAACTCTGCATTGTGAGCATAAATATCATCAGGAGGTTTTTGGACAGAATGCCTGAATTAAATTAAACCATCTTTTTAATTATGGCAGAAATTAAAATGGCAGGGCACTTCATGAAATCAATGAATTGTAACTGAAAATGGATAATTAAGTTCAAAGCTTATCATCTAAAATTGAACTGGTAAACTGGATCCCCCACAATCTGAATTTAATATATTTTTGATTCAGTTCTTTATTTGTACAAATACACATTTTCATTATTATTCTACGTTTCTTATGTGTCTATCAGAGTTTCTTTGCTTAATTTTCCCAGAATACCAATTTCTAACAAATCTTACCTTTATGTCAGTGTTATTTTTGACTCTTTCTAGTTCCCTATAGATAGTTCTAATTTAAACTCTTCAACTAAACCTTTAGGGCTGTGTCAATAGGTCCTACATACAACTCTTCCCTTATCATACACTCAGCCTTCCATATAGATGTTCTCTTAGTGTTCCCAAGGTGATGTTCTAGACGTTTCACAATTAGTGTAGCATAGGCACTGACTGAGAAGAGTAGGTATTAATCATAAGTTAGATATTCCTGGAGGCCCTTATAGGCTGGGGGTCCAAGTTGAAAGACACACCGGGCAAAGTAGGAGCATTTCAGCATTTTAATAACTAGTATGGTAGATTGTTACCTTTTTTGAGAATTACATTATTTGAAAAAACATGGACCTTCCAAAGATGGCCTAAACTCTGTGACTGTTAGTTAAATGCCCAGTATGTTTTACTGTCCCTACTTGAGATTACTTTTAGTGAGAGTTCTAGTTCCAGATAACCCTGTGAGGATGAGTAAAACTGGCACTTGGTCTGAATTCCAATTTGATTTTTCTTTCTGTCCAGTATTTTCCTTGTATTCCACGAATGTGATTTCAAGGTCCGACCTAGTGAATGACCCAGCAGTGGGATTGGATCTCAGAACCTGCTCCTCAGACAATCCAGCCTCAGAAGAATGGGGTAGCGAAGCTGTCTGCATGCTATTGGGGCTGAGTGTGATCCTGTGTGTATTGTTTTTTCAAATAGTGTAAAAAATAGGTGCCTTGTGGATATTTTTTGAACAGATAATTCAGTTTCTTTAAAATAAATCATCTTTGCAATGAAGTGGATTTCTACTTGTTGCCTGATGAAAATTATGCATCTCTGGTGATGTCTATAAACTTTTGCTTATAGTAGAGGGCCATTTGTAGTAAAAGACCCTAAAAGGCATGGTCAGATAGGGTTATTCATGGCTATAGGTGGTGGTGCTCTTTGGTATAATCAAATGCTTCCATTCTGAGGATACTCTTAGTTGATCTATGGAAGAACCAGTAATTCTGGCATCTAAGTCATTAAATTTTGTACATCCAGTAAGTAATTCAGACAACATAAATTCCAGAAGACATCTTCAATAACATTATTACTATTTACAAATGTAAAAATGGAGTACAGTCTGATTGGATTTTTAAGAACAGGGATGATGTTACCTTAGTAGGGTTCTTCTCTAGAGGAGTTGGCCTTTGTGGCATGTCAGAAAGGAAGATTGTCAGTAATTAAGTGATAGAAGAGAACAGGAAGTTTCTGGGTGTCATGGAATAGGGTGAGAAGGGAGAATAACAGAGTGAAACAGAAATCGCTTGATTATAGTTTTTCAAAGAACTAGAGTGAGAGTCTAAGTAAAGGCTCTCTATTCCCATGGACATATCCATCCGCATGGACTTATCCATTCCCATGCTCAGAAGGGCTGTGTGCTTGGCTTAATATTTGTCACCACTGTGAAATCCTGAATGTTTTAACAAGGAGCCCGTATTATCATTCTGAACAAAGCTTCACAAGTAATACAGATGACTTGGAGTACAGTACTATAGAACGAATTTTGCACTGTGAGAAGAAGAGACTATCCTTTAGGGACCATGGGCACCAGAGTCACAGTCACCCTCAGAGCATATTCAAAGGTCATATCAGCCCGCAGTTACACGCTTGCCCAAGATCAGTAACATATTCTGCCAAGAGGCTATGTGTTTTCACTTAAACCATAATTTTTCATTAAGAAAATAAGATGGCAAATTACCCCGTTATTTTTATTGGTTTCTATTTTTCCCTAGTTTTCGTTTTAAGATGCCAAGAAAAACAAGAAAAGTTTAATCCATGTCAAATGTGGGACTACTTCTCTGCTCTTCTTTAGCAGAAAGTACCATTTTCTTTAGGATTCAGCTGAGTGCCATCGTTTTTCACAACCAAAGTTACAGTATGTTGAGCTCATAGTATTTCTGTGCCTCCCTCTGAATCTGAACACAGGCCTGGGTCTCCTCTTGTTTTTACTGGGTTACGGATACACCACATTGTCAGGAATACTCCTGGCTCTGGATAATGCATTCTTCCTCCGTTGCTTTTGCAGAGCTGTGTCCACAGAGTGAGTTAATAATACCTCTCCTCTCTCTAGCATTTCAAGTTTAAAAATGTTTCCATTCTATCAAATAAATGTTTTCTGAACTAAATTGGAGCATGTTCATAAACATTTTGGACTCTGAACTTTGAGGAGAAACTCATCTGAGTTCTGATCAAATTATAGTTAAGGTCTATAAAGCACCGCAATTTTCAGACTCAAAAATCACTTATGATTTGCTATCAGCCTGTGAAATAGTGTTTTGATGATTGAAAGCCCATCTGCCTTCCATTCCTCTGGGCCTCTGAACTTTCGTAAAATGATACCTGGAGTTTCTGCTCAGTGACTTCATGTGTCAGTATTAAAAGGCCATTTTTTAGTGTTGGAAGGGAAGTTCCTACTTCTCGTGGGGTTAATTGTCTCAACATCTCCCTTTGAATTATTATTATTTACTTCACAGGGAAGTGATTAGAGAAAACGATCCTCTCCCGCTCGCCGGGTGATATCTTCTCAAAAGCCACTTGGTCACAAAATAATTTGGTGAAATTGAGATGGGCTACTCTTGTTCTTTCTCATAACATGAGTGATGTTTGTTGTTATAGAAGTTTAGAGGTAAAGAACAGCAAGAAAATTTATTTACTCACAATTTGATCACTTAGTATTATTGGTCTTTGGTTTTGATGTCGTTCTTTCTTCCTCTGGCATACAGTTTCATTCGTGCTGTGTGGCGGTGATGATGATTTGTCAATATGATTTTGTATCCTGATTTTTTTTTTTTTGCTAACTGAAGAATAAATATTTCCATATTACAAATTGTTTATGATGGCTATATTGCTGATTTCATCCTCAAATATGAAATATGAAATGCTGTCCTTCACATCACACTATGTTTTGTTTGGTTCTCACTGTGTAGCCCAAGCTAGCCTCACATTCACAATGTAGCACAAACTGACCAGTAACTTGTGGTCCTTGTGCTCCATCCTTGGCCTCATCACCACCGTCCTTGGCCTCATCACATTCCTAAATATCCTTCATAGCTTTTGTAATTTGCTGGGTCTCTTAGCCACTTTATCCTTGCTTGGATAAAATAGGTGGCACCCACAACTTAAAAAAGGAGAGGTCTATTTTGTCTTATAATTTCAGTCCATGGTTGGCTCACTCCAAGACATAACAGCATGGTGGAAAGACCTGGAAGGAGGATAGCTGCTCATCCCAGGGCAGCCAGGAAGCAGTAAGTGGAGCAGAGCTAGGGATGAAACAGGTTTCCAGGTCCTATCCTCAGTGACGACCTGCAGTTGTGCCCCGCGTCCTAACAGCACGTTCACCATCAATGGGCCAATCCAGTGATGAATCTAGTACAGCACGATCTGATCACCTGAGACCTTTGGGGGAAGTCTTAGATCTAAACCAGGACAAATCAATGATTAACCAAAACTCCTAACAGCAACAACAAAAACAAACTCATTATTTTAAAATTTATAATAAAAGCAACTTTCTGTAGCATTATGCAACTCAACTGTTTTGGTTTTGAAAACTTGTAATAAAAGGACGCATAGAAAAACCAGGCAGTAAGTGAACCCTCAGTGGTTCTTTGTACCTTCTTGGTGGTGGAAAATACGCTGCTGCTTTTTGCTTTCTGAAAAATCTCTCATGGCATGGTAATCATCGTAGTTTTCTGCAAAATGCATGCCGGTGACTGCCTCTGTCCTTGTATGTGCTTATTATTCTCCCACTAAGGAGCAGAAGTCATTCCTTTACCACCTTAAATACACTGGGCTAGTGACTGCTTTCGCTAGTGTGATACAGCAGCAATGATGCTAAACAAATTTCAGGGTAGCCTTTAAAGGAACCTGCAGCTTTTACTTAGTTATCTCAGAATACACAGGCTGGTGAGTGTCAACTGATATTTGAAAAGTCTGACTACCCTGCAGTACTGTGGAGGAGTCGCCTCGATAGGTGGGTAAGGCCTGGCATCAACTTTTTCAGCTCCTGCAGGCCAGGCTTTAGACGTGTGAGTGTAGATGATTCAAATGACTGCAGCTCGGTTACTATCTGAACACTTCTGTAACGAACATAACAAATGAGAATTACTCATCAGGTCCCTTGTCAACCCTTAGAGTCATTTAAGGTATCTGCAAAGTGGTCATGATTTTAAGTCCTTAGGTGTGGAGTGGTTTGGGGTAAGCGATGAGCAGAGCAAAAATCAAGGCAGAATAATGAAAGATGGAAGCAGTGTCAGCATCCCCATTATTTCACAATTTCTCATGTTGCTCCGGAGTTTGACCACAAAAGTATCTGTTGCCCTTTCTTGACTCCATTAAACTTGCTGTCAGAGCTTTCAGTGGAATGGAGAGTTTACACGACTAATAGCTTCAACTAGTTTTTATCCTGGTAACATTTATATTTTAATAGAGATAGAAAGAATTTCACTAAAGAGGACTCAATTCTACTGATAGAATGACGGGCATCTACTTTTGGAGGCAGTGAGTGATACAACTGGCAAAACACTAAGGTCCATCCCTTCTGACAAATTCTCTACTCCTGCCCCATGTAATTTTGAAAGTAGAAATTGACATATGTTCCGAGATTAGTCAATCATTGAAATTCAAAATAGAGTGATTAGAAGTGATTGGGTGTGTACCTCTTGGTAGGTACATAACCTGTGCATATCAGTCTTCTTAAAAAATTCATGTATGAACACACAAAGGAAAATGCTTTTCTTGTTTTTTTTTTCTAGTGGAGTTACTAAATCTAGTTCACCAAAAGCTCAATTACCTGAGTGCCATGAAATCTTGCTGGGTGAAAGTAGTGTCTTGTAAACAAAGAAGAAAAAAGAGAGAAGGTGGTTTGTCTTTGTAAAAGGAGAGAGGGAGAGAGGGGGAGAGAGACTGGAATTAGCACTGATAGATACTGTGAAAGGTCATGGTGACATATATTATATATATATTGTATATCTGGACCTGCTGTGCCTGAGCAATTGCTCCTTGACTTCCTAACTGCAATAATTAATACAGGCTTTCCCATCTTTAAAATAGTTTCAATACATTTTCTATTCTATTGTTTGCAATCAATAAAGTCTAGCCTTATATATGTGTACTCCTAACTCAATCAGGACTCATCTTTAGAATTTTTTCCTTGGTGAAATATATGAGATGTATGATTTTTCTTACTACTTGTAGGTAACAGTGTTGATTAGTCAATTTTCAGTTTAAGTCTAATATCTTCCACATATTTCTCTGACACCAAAACACGTAGATTAGAATAAAATAATGGAAGAAACTACTAAAAAAAAACCCTTTGCATCTGTTTTAATTTAGAAAAAAGAAAATAATTAAAAAGTTAATCCATTTTATTAACTAATTCTCTTATATCCACAGGTCACTTAATTTCTCCACACCAGTGTGCTCCAACCCTGAGGTTGAGATACTGTGTTCATGTTACAGCAGCTGAGGGCCTGGTCTGGTATCAACTTCTGACCTGAAGTTAGACAGGCAGAAATGTGGGAATTTTCCAAATTAAATTGATGTAGCCTTGATGTAATGCGGTAGGACAGGCTGCTGTCATGTTGGGAATTTACTCAGTTTACTTTAGCAGCTCTCTATTCTTTGTGGTTAGTTGAAACTTTGAATTTACTTTGAATTTTCAAAGTGATATAAAATATGTAGTTTATTTAACAGAATAGTCTTGATGACAATTTTCGAATACTTCTCTACATTTCCATTGTTTAAATGCTTATAAATTTGTTAAACTGACATCTCTACATCATGTCTATATCTCTAAAACGACTTCATAAGTTTTCTCTGGCAGGTAGTACTTATTGGCTACCCATTCCTAAAAGGTGAATTTAGCACACTTTCTTACACCACTGACACAGTTTCCTTAGCTAGTGTTTGGGTGTGTGAATGTACTCCACACACCCACGTTTCTGCTTTCCAAATCTCCTGTTCTCAGTATACTTATGTAGTAATTAGGCTAACATGCCGAGTTTACATTCTCATGACTGTAGATACTGTTTATAGATGAACTCTGTATTAGATTTGATGAATTTTTCTTTGCAGGACAACTATTATTTCTCTAGTGTATAGTTCGTTAACTTTAAAAAATTTAATTCATGTGGATTAATTTAATGTCTAGTCCTCTCCTAAATGTATAAGAGTAAGTCAGGGTATTCCATCACAATAAATATCAGTTTCATTTTCTATAGATTGCTTTCTGAGGCTCTTATCTCTTCCCTGCTGGTTTGTTTGATCTCCTGCCCTTTTATAGTGCTATATTCCTTCATCATCATCAAGGAATTGCCTTTTCTCTCCTTATTTTTATTTTATTTTTTGTTTTTTTTTGGGGGGTTTTTCTCCGGTACCGGGAACCGAACTCACAACCTTGCGCTTGCCAGGCAGGCGCTTTTGCCGCTGAGCTAATCCCCAGACCCGCCTTTTCTCTCCTTATTAGATTCATTGTTGATTGAATTGCCTCTGTTTCTGTTTCTTGGATTTCTTCTGTAGTAATGTTCCAGAAAATTATGCATAAGACATAAATTTGGAAACCATGACATTCAAAAATATCCTTTTCATAATTCTCCTAGTTGGTTAATTATTTTGCTGAGTGTAGAAGTCTGAATTAGAAATTATCTTCTCTCCAGATTAAAAAGCCGTCACTCCTCTGCTGTATTTTCGTTTCCAGTGTGGCTGTGTTCTTTTTGTATAGTGTGCTTACTTCTTTTAGGGTCTTTACTTACCTTCAGGTTCTGAAATATTTTGCTGATGGCTCTGAGTGCCCATTTGTTTTCATTCCTCCTTGTGCACGTCTCATGCAGTGCTCCCTTCCTTTCACTTCAGTTCCTGGGCCAGGGCTTAGTTATCTTCCGGATAAAATGTATTCATTATTTTTATTCTTTATTCTTCTGTAATTTCTATGGTTGACATTAGATTTTAAGAGTTGGCAATGTGGTTTTCTTATTGTTTTTACTCTTATGCCTTTGTCTACATTGTTGTTGTTTTACTATACTTTCTAGAATATTTAAAAAAAAATCCCTCCAACATTGTGTTTTTAAAATTTTTATCTTATTTTTAATTTCTAAAAGTTCCATTTGATTTCCTATAAACTCTGTTCTCTGAATACTTATTTTTAGGGTGTTATCTTCCCTTCAGATTGCAGTGTCTCATCATTAAGAAGATTAAGAACTCTATGTGAAGTTTATTTAGTCTGCATAACTTCCAAGTTTCTCTTTCTCTATTTGATTTAGTCTGCCTTTAAATTTTGATTTGTCTTAAAATCTCAGGTCACTGTTTGATCAACCAAAGCTGAAGGCTTTGTGCTCACGATTGTGGTCTTTGGATTGTGGTCTTTTCTGTAGATTAATTAAACTGCCATCTTATATCAGGGAAGCCTGATATCAGAACTCTAGATTTTGTTAATTTCTCCTGATTGTATTTGCCAATGGAGCATCATCAGTTGCCTGTGTAGAACTCAAAAGCTGGCTTTGGTGTCTTTCACCAAAGTTTCACAAATTTTATTTTAGTAACCTTAGCTACGTATTTCATTGAAATAACAAATCAACATCCTTTAGCTCAGTCACCTATTTAACTTTCTCCAGTGAATACACTTACAGTCTTCTGCTAGGATTACAAAGACAAATTTCTTAATTTGTCTAAAGTTCATAGTAATTGAATAAATGATTTATTTTAACAAGAATACTTACAAAATAGATTGACATTATAAAAACCCAGAACTCAGGAAAAGTGCACTTTTGGTGATTGTTGAGGTTAGAAAAGTTTTAAAGAAAATGGAAAATTTTAACCAAGCAGAGAATAGTAGGAATAGAGGCAAGAGGGAATATATCTTGGGTAGACATAATATAGGGCAGAAGACCACAGAAGCAGCTGAATTCTTTCCTTTTTGGGTGGTTAACCGAGGCAAAGTTTGGAAAGGCAGTGTTTTTTTTTTTTTTTTTTTTTTTAACCCGGTATGGGGAATCGAACTCACAACCTTGCGCTTGCCAGGAAGGCACTGTGCCGCTGGACTAAATCCCCAGTCCCTTAGGCAGTGGGTTTTAAATGCCAGGTTAAAGATGTTACTGAATGTGTTTCAGCATCAAAGTACATAGTTCAAGAAGATTATCATGCTAGAAATAAACCATGTAGACAAGGAGAGAAGTAAGTAGAACAGTATGCGGAATCTTTTCTGCCCAGAATTAGTGTGATGAGGGCCTCAAGTGTGTTGATGGTGGTAGGATAGGAAAAATATGATGGGTGAGTTATAAAAAGAAAGAGTTGATGAAGTGTTGTGTGGAATGATGTAACTCCTCCTGTCTCCTTGTGGTGAGACACATCATTTGGGTGAAATGCCACCCTTGAATTATTGCACACTGGAAACTGGATAAATACTAGCTAGGAGTTAGTTTGTCCTCTATTGGTCTGAAGCAGGTGACTGAAAATTAAATTTCATGCTAACTTGCTCTAAGCCAGGGATACATCATTAAGCTTAAGAGTTATCTAGTTGATCACACTAAAAAAATCTATTTCTACTCTTCCCCTGCCAAATGTTGTGGAAATATTTTAATCGCTCCATGAAATCACTTTGCAATATTTCACCAAAGCAAGTATAAGCCCTTTGAAATGCAATGTTGCAAGAGGCACGTGTGATGAAGCCGTTAATTTTTGGTTAGCAAATGCTCTAATTTCTAGGTATGGCCATGACAAGGCTACAAGACACCAGGTCTGTTCCATCAGCCCGGTCTGCACTAGCTAAGTGAGGTGGATTGAATCAGCTTGGTAGCAAAGCAATACTCTGCTCTGTCTCTTGCCTCCTATGACTATCTTGATTCCTATAAAACACTGCATTTATACCTCTCTGCTGGGGTGGATGTATTAGAACCAGTGTGGTTCAACTCCTGACAGGAGGGAGAAACAGCAGAATGAAAGCCAGCATATCTCTGTGTGTGTTTGTTTGTGTATTCATCAGGAGATAAACTGGAGAATGCATCAGGCAAGCAAGAGCCTTGGCCTTTAATCGGGGATTTTAAAGCTTATCAAAGCTTTGAACTGATGTCCAGAACTCAGTGTTAAGGTTGTCTGAAACCTGTCTGACAGAATGAATGTAATGGGGAAAAATGTCATCCTCCTGTGAAACTATGCCTTCCTTGTGAAGATAAAGTAAATGATTACCAACCTGGGGATCAAGAAATCCAAACCAGCTAATATAAAGGGAAAAATAAAAATACAAGTTATCTGATGAGGAGACAGCTTGACAAGGTGAAGCTTTTGTATCTGTGCCTTTTTAGTGAGCCACAGCTGGAGGTGACCTCCAAGGCAGGCAGGTAGACGTGTGCACAAGTGAGCAAGTGTGGAAACACCAGAAATTACTTAGATTCTAAATAAGTTTAAATAGTTACAAGAGTTGATGTATCCAGAATTCTTTATGTTTGTTCCTTAAAATAGCTCCTTTCCTAGACTTCGCCATTCAGTGAATTGAATTCCATTCTTCTAGTTGCTTTTATTCTCACACCCAATGTTCAATCCATGACCAAGTCCTGTTGATTTTATCCTTAAAATACATGCAAGATAGGATCCCTTCCTGCGATACTCTAATCTGGTCCATTTGCTTAAATGGTAGCTTCCTGTTGCAGGAGCCCTCTATGTCACCTTCCTGTTTTCTTTTTAGCCATGTAAGTCTAGTTGCATATGCCCTATATAAAGTAGCAGCTATCAATAATATTGTATCCCACTATAGCTCCCTTTGTAATACTTAGCAGTGCTTGAAATGTATATATGTAAACAGTGTGTCTACATATACACATACAGAATGCATATCTATAATTTGTCTCTCCCATTAAAGTATAAACTCACCAAAGTTGACACTATCTGTTTTGTTCCCTGGCATATTTCCAGGGCTTTGTAGAGTGTGCAGAATCCTGAAAAGTAGTGCTCAACAAATGTTACTTCAACAAAAGCTTAGCTTATGTGTGCACAATCTGCTGCTTACTTTTTGCTTTACTTCCCCTTCTCTCTTAGTTAGTACCTTCTGACATAAGAAAATCATTATGAAGCAAGTTAAATACTTACTGTGTGCCAGAGGCTATTAAAAATAAGCATGACGCTCTGGTACATAGACATAAAGAAATTAAAGTAAAGGTAAAGAATACACAAATGTCAAGGATATGGAAGAAAGATTAAGTGTTTGGCCTTAGAGGGGATGTTATGGGACCTGGACTGAAGAAGGTGGTCAGATGGGTTGCGGATATTACAGATGATAGACAAATGCTGAATGACTATTTTTTAGGCTACTGAAACACTGGTTACTTTTTTGATTAGGCAGAGCAAATCCTCAGCTTCAAGACTGATTTCTGAGGTAGCAGGAGAGAAACACCAGCAAGTCCATGTAATTTACAAAAAGGTTTGAAAAAGTAAAATTCAGCTTCAGTGACCATTGTATGATTTGTGTAAAGCACTAGATTTTTTACTCTAGTTGTCTGATTTCTAAGTAAACTCCAGGAAAAAAATAACTACCATCTCACAGTTTATGTTAGGGAAAAAATCCTCCTGCACAATGTAACAACAAAAATGAACCTCCATTGTAGTTAATTTAAATTTAAAAAACTATTTAAGTTTATAGAATACATTTACATGTGTTTTATAAAAACACAGATAAACTAATGGGTCTTATTTTTTGTTGAAGAAAAATTATGTATAACTAATTTTGATTTGCAGAATTTTGAAAGCTAGAAGTTTAAAAATACTGGAACTGGTACAACTATGTAGAATTTGATCAAGGAATAAATTAAATTGATTCTAAATTTATATTTGAGTATATTTATGAATACACAGTGTCTTATGTGTATTTACTATTATTAATAGCTAGTAAGATGTCTACTTTTAGCAGTTAAGTTATATTATAGGTGGCGCTTTGTCTTTGAACTTTGAATTTCCACTGATTAAATACATGCTGCTCAAATTAAGTTTTTTTTTACCTTTAGTAAGTGTTAGTGCAGTTGAAATAGAGTGCTAGTAGAAATGCAACTTCAAGCATATATGGAAGAGACATGTTAAACACTGCCTAGCACCCAGGTACACTGTATGTGTAATTGGGAGGGGAATATTATTGCCTCTGATTTATAAATTGGAAATCAAAAGCATGATGAAAGAGAATTTCATCTTTCTATTCATGGGAGCACACTGCATCTTTGGAAAAGGTATCTCTTCTTTCATATCACCCTCTTTCTTTTATCTTCCCCAGCAATTAATGTTCTATAATTTCTGAGGATGTGGACAATAGCTCATTAGAGACACTTAATTTTACTCTTATACATAAACTAAGCAAAAATAATGTTTGCTTCTCTCATGGCTTCTTAATGTCAGGACTGACCCATTTGAATGTACACGCCTTCGCAGGTTTCTGACAGAGGTGCCAAGCCCATTTTGTCTTCTCAACAAATAGTGTTGGAAAAATTACATGCCCGTGTGCAAAAGGATGAAGTGTATATACTAATTAACTCAAAATGGGATGAAGACCTAAATATAAGAGCTAAAAGTATAAAAATTATAACAGAGACAAAAAAAGAAGAAAGCCTGTGTGACTCTGAACTTGGCAATGAGTTTTCTGGATGATTCAAAATGTAAGAGCAATGAAATGCCGGGCGTAGTGGTGCACGCCTGTATTACCAGCACTCAAGAGGCTGAGCCAGGCAGATCATTGTGAGGTCGAAGCCAGCCTGGGTCACAAAGGGAGCTCAAGACCAGTCTGAACTGCATAATGAGACTCTGTCTCAAAGATGAAAAAAAAGAGCAATTAAAGAAAAAACTTAGATTGGGCTTCATCAATATTAGAAGTTATTTCAAGATATTATCAACAGAGTGAAAAAGCAACTCATAGAATGGGGGAAATCTCAGATTCAGAGTGTATATAAATCTGTTTCAGAGTATATAAAGAATTCCTACAACTTGACAAAAAAAACCAAATGACTGGATTAAAATTAGTCAAAAGAGATAGATAGAAATTCCTCTAAAGAAGGGATATGCAGATGATCAATATATACATGAAAAGATGTTTAGTGTTACTAGTCATTAAGAAAATACCAAATCTTTACACCCATCAACAAAAGATTGGATAAATAAAATGTGGTATCTGTACATAATGGAATACTACTCAGCTATAAAGAAGGACAATTTTGAGACATTTATAGGAAAAACAATGCACCTGGAAAATATAACGTTAGTGAAATAAATCAGGCACACAAACTTGAATACCATATAGCACCTATGATTTGAATAAGGCAAAATACAAAGCAAAGGAAAAATAAAGGAAGGATAGAATATGACAGGGAGATGGATCTCTTACAGATAAAAGGGGTCCAGGGGACCAAGAGAGGGTTGGGGGGAATGGGGAAATATGTACAGTGAAGGTATGCTGTGTACAGGAGCCTAATCATCTCAGTGAATAAGGGCATTATATACCATAAACATGAACTAAAAGTAATAATATCACAAGAATTAAAAGGGGAAAAGGGAACTAGAGGAAGAAGGAGGAAGGGAGGGGAAGGGGATTAAAAAAGAAACAAGCGTACTTGTACGAACTCCCCCAGGTAATTATAAAATGTATGTACTGCAAACATATACTAATAAAATAAAAGAAAACAAGCTGCTATGCAAGGAAATACCACTGTATACCTTTCAGGATAGCTAGTGCTCTATTATTTAAAAAAGAAAAAACTGACAATGTTGTCAGAGATGTGGAGGAACTGGAACTCATATACATTGCTCGTAGGAATGCAAAATAGTAGAAAAAAGTGTGGCAGTTATTTAAAAAGTTAGAGAAGCCAAGATGACAGCTTATGAGCAGAATTGTCCAGCTTCTCGGTGAAGTGGAATTGACAGTAGGACAATATTACAGGTAGACTCTTCCAAGTGAGTGACAGTCCCTGTGTCCATAAAAGGCAGTAGACCTTGCCTCAAGGAAAACCTAGTCCTACCCAAACCTCAGTGGTCACCTTAGCTCATGGAATACAGGAAATAAAAATCATATTGAATGAAATAAGCCAGATTCAGAAAGACACATGTCACATGTTCTCCATAATATGTAGAATGTAAAAGAAATGAGAAGAAAGCAGAAAGTGGGCTATTATTAGGCAGAGAAAGAGAGGAAGAAGGAGGAGGGAGGATATAAGGGTGGGTTGTACAGTGGTTCATAGGAGCAAAATATAATCATTAAAACTGCACCCAAAATGTGAAAATAGGGAGAGGGCCAGTTAGGTGTGTGATAAGGTGTGAAAATGATCAAAATATGTTATGTGCATGCATGAATCTGCCAAAATGAAATCCACTGATCAGCATTGCAAATAAAAAAGAGTGAAAGGGAAACAGAATTGCCCAGGTGAAGCTGAGCACAGTGGCACATGATTGTAATCCCCAAACTGAGTGGCTGAGGCAGCCATAGTGCAAGTGCAGGCTCAGCCTGGGTGGCTCAGCGAGAGTGTGTCTCAAGAATAAAAAGTGAAAAAGGAACTAGGCTTGTGTCTCAATGTGAAGGTCTTGGGATTAATATCTACTTTAAAAAGGAGAAAAAGGAAGGAGGAAAAGGAGGAAGAGGAAGAGGAGGGGGAGGAGGCCAGGGGAGAGAAGAGAAGAGGGGAAAAATAGAAAAGAAATCTCCAGCTGCTGGAGAGGCTCCCAAGCAGGCATGGCTGGGGTGGGATGGAGGCTGCAGACCCAATCCTGGAAATCTACTGCTGCCACAACAGCAGAGAGAAACAGTATGAATATTCTGAGAACTATGCCTACAAGGTTCTTACCCTTTAGAACACACATTGTTGACGAGACTAGAGAAGAAATCACTGGAGGCAATCACACGTGCCCCGCAGTTTGCAGCACGATTACATAAGACCACAGAATGACCTGCTTTGTGAAGCATACAAAGAAAGTGGGAGCTCCATGTTTCCACACAGCGTGCACCATCTTAAAGTACACTAATCACCACACAAAACTAACAAGGCAAATGCCAAAGAGAAACTGCAAAGTCCCCCTTTAAGGGAAAGGCTGAACCTTCCTCGCTCATGAAAAAACTATTTGCAGAGATTGCTAAGACCTATGGTAAGAACAAAAATATCCATGAAATTGTGCAGTCACAAAACAATGTTGATGGAAGTTTTGCTTAAATTGCAAAAGTTATGGCCACAGTGCATGACAAAGGCTTGTTATAGGCTTTGGGGCTCCATGAGGTTTCAGGCATCAGTGCAGGGCCTGGAACATATCTCCTGCAGATAATGGTGAACTACTGTAGCAGCAACACCAACAATGGAGCTTATAGCTATTTTACAGTCAAATAATAAGAAAGAAAACTAAAAAGGCAATATCAAGATTTTAATCATTCTAGCAATAAGTTCTAAAGCAATGGCATTGATCACTACATCCATAGATACTGATGGAGTGTTTTCTGTTTACTGGTTTAACATTTCTGGGCTAGGC
>NW_004955440.1:5887102-5930889 GCF_000276665.1 Chinchilla lanigera
AAAAAAAAAAAAAAACATTTCTGGGCTAGATTAACAGACCAAGTACAGGACTAAAAATATAGAGTCACACATGGGAGTCTTCAGATTGCAGCAGGAAGTCAAGTGATCATGTCACTAAAATAGTCTTGTGATTCCTGAAATATAAAACCTGAGGTAAAGTAAATTTCCTTTGTATTTATATACTGTTTTTATGGAATTGGCTACATGTGCTCCCCAGGCTATTGCTTAATTATACTAACCTACTTAATAGGATTAAATTGACTTTCACTCGCCTGAAACAAATTTCATTACCTCCTTAGACTGAGGAGTTCAGCAATTTTGAAACACAACCAACAGACACTTCTTGGTTTTGTTGTCATCCAGTCAAACACCTATCAGAGCAAAGACTTATGGGTAATTTGCAGATTCACATAATATTGTGCTGGAAAGAATTCACTGAAGCCATCTTTATTCGAAGCCCTCATTTTAAATATGGATTCTCTGACTTAAGGGTCTTGCTAAGGCTCAAAAGGCTTTTGGTGTCTGGCATGATTTGGGGTTCTGGTTTCCTTCTTGTGAGGCTAATATTTTATTCACCATCCTCTAATGCTGCTCACAAATGAATTACAATTTTATATTTTCAATCCTGGGTATTGCAACTACATGTAGCCATGTGCCTATACAGGGTTTTCAAACTGTATCTTCAGAATTGAAGTTAGTTTAAGCACAGTCTTTGAATTTATTCACCATTTAGAAAATAGATGTGTGTGATATTCTCAACCCACTGAACCATAATCTTTCTACAAAATACTAATGAAATACACAGTGTGATCCAGCGTCTCATTTCTCTCTTCCCCCTGTGAACCTTCCTTTCATCTGCAGCACTCCATTGGAAGGCAGAGGCATGCACACAATGCCTTGAAAATGACTTCCATTAGAGAATGTGCAAGCAAAGACCCCGTGCCAAGGCAGAATCAACAAAAGATTTAAGAATGAGAATCCATTTCAAAGAAAAGTTCAAGTCAAATGAAAAAAAGATACATAGTGCTTTAAAAATCATCTAAAAGGCCTGAAAGAAAATAAATACAAAAATATGTGTCATTTTAGTCAACAGATATAATATACAGCACATAATGTTTCAATACAAAGGAAAAGATGTAGCTGAGTCTGTTAATGAGTCTTAAGGACCCATGCTCATTGGAATTCGGAACACTTTGAGTTTAATTAATTGAGGAAGGGTAAACAATAGCGGGTGTAAGAGCAGGATGGTAAGAGGTCCCAGGATAGAACTCAGAGCTAATGATGCTCCTGGTGTGCTGAACAACCCAAGCCATTAGGAAGGCTATCTGACTGGTAACAGACAGAACAGTGGGCCAGGTATTAGGAGACCTGTGATGTTTTAATAGCATTTACCTTTTCTTCAGCTGCACGTAACTTGTCTGGAAATACTGGAGCAGAATCAAACAACTGTATAGATCTTGGATCCTGGGTTTATGGGATTTTTCTTTCTCTGAGTTCATACTATTCATACTACCAAAAAGTCCTGTTAAAAAAAATACCTTAGGAATATTGTTTCATTCTTTCCTGGTTTCTGTTTCCTCCTTGATGGGTAGATAAAGTGCCTGGGAGCCTCAGAGAAGAGTTTAGAGTGGTCTTTCCTTTTCACCACCTCAGGGATGATCCAGTGAAGGCTTACTCAACTGTAATGTGGAGCTTAGTCAATATCTGATCAGAACTATCAAGTCCAGCTGTTTTGGTTGAAATACTGAATGCACCATTTGGGTCTTTAAGTGTCTGGAGAGGCAACAAATTCATCATTGGAGAGGTGATGAAAGGTCACCTCCTAATAACCAACCAAGACTGTTTTAAGGACTACAAACATGTTACTGTAATCTAAAGCTACGGCACTTATCGAGGTTGGAGTTTTGCTATGAGCTTCTGCAACACTTCTGGGCACAGATGCATGTGCAGGAAGTAGGCTGGTCTCTTAGGCACTAGAGGGAAGAATTGGAATTGTCATACTTTGATGATGTCAATGGCAATTCTTGCTCTTACACTACCTCCATGTAGTTCATGTTAATCTTTCAGTATATATGTTTCTAAACTAAATTTTTTTTTTTTTTTTTTTTGGTTTTTCTCCGGTACCGGGAACTGAACTCATGACTTTGCCCTTGCCGGGCAGGCGCTTTTGCCGCTGAGCTAAATCCCCAGTCCCTCTAAACTAAATTTTAAGATATATTTACACTGCTGTTTACCCATAGCCAAATTTTTGAAGCAAACATATTCACAGAGCTCCTGTAGTTTGTTTTTAGAATGACAGTTCATTGACAATTAGCTGCCTGTGAGTTTACTTTGCCACATACAATAATACTTTGGTTCACGCATGCTTCTGTTTGCAAACAGTTTGCTTCACAATCAAAGTGTTCTGCAAAATTTGCATCTTCTTGAAAACTCCATTTAAATGGCAAACATGACCATGGCCATCTTTCTCACGCAAAAACAAACACAGCCATCTTCCCCGAAATTGTGAAACAAATTAAGTTTGTAAACCAGGGTATCACTGTGCTATCAAACTAAGTTTTAGAAAATTCTTTGGCTAGTATTATGTTCAAAGATCACAGTATTGGTATGGAATAGAATGCTGCACTGATAAACCAGATATAAGCAATTATTATTAAGTGAAGGACGTGGTTTTTTGGGCTTTGTGGGCCATATGGTTTACTACTCAGTTTTTGTGTTGCAGTGCAAAAGCCACCATAAAGGATATGTAAGCAAATGGACATAACTGTTTTGAAAGAAAGCCTTCATTAAAAAGTAGTTTGTGATTTTCAATTTTTCCTATGAAGCATAACTGCTAACCTGTGTTTCAAAAGTTAGCTATGTTTAAAAAAATTGAGAACTACTAGCATACAAAAGGTAAGGTAGTATTATTAGTATTCTCCCAGTGGTCAACTTTATTCTTAAGTGTTGAAGGGTGAGATTTTTAAAACCAGCAAAAGCCTTTCTTTATGTATTTTCTGGGGGGTGGGCACAAACAAAAGGACAAGAAGGGAGCAAACTGGACTAAGTAATGCTCAAAGCTTAAATTCTTATTTGTCCGAATAGGGCAAGGTACTCAAAAATAATATGGAAATTCCTTGAAGAAATTGCTTAGCAAATAAAAATGAAACTATATCAATTCTACTGGGAAGAGATTGAATTAAAAACTAATGTGTATTTTTAAGCACAATGTGATTTTCAACAGAGAATATTGGTAGTTTGTAATCCTTACTTAAACTATAAGTGTATAAAATTATAGGTTTTCTATTGTACACATAAAAATACGTATCATATGATATTACTAGCTACTTTGTGCTGCTTTAAATAGAAATAAATGCTAGCTGTTGTGTTCTGTAATGTTAGGTATTATATTAACCAAATTATGGCATACGATTTTTGTCAGCATAAAATTGTTATAACCTTGAATAATTTGTATTTATAACTGATACAATAAATTAGAAAAGGACTTTTTAAAAACCTCTCACAAAAAGTTAAAACTGAAAGAAGGTGAAGAGTTTGTATTTCTGGCTAAAATGCGAAATAGAAGAGCTTGAATATATTATATTTGAAAGTGTCTCATAAAACTAAAAAATGAGTTTTGCAGAATAAATTTATTAAAACTACAACATATTTGCAAGCATAAAAGTCTGTATGGTATTCAGCAGTCAGGTAGAATTCCAGCTAAGGGTAAACTCTAGCTGTCATGATGATTTTTTTTCCAATTCCTACACTTAATGTAACAATATAGTCTTAGTAGTCCTGCCAATTGGCTTTATAAGTCTTGCATATTATTTATATGCCACTAGGGCATGCTACCCATCACCAGAGAGAATCCAGGTATAGTGCACGGGATGACACATAGAAAGCACCTCCCAATTCTCTCCAGTGTAGTGTTATAGAAGGACTTTACCTAAGGACCTTATTCCATGTGACAAATGTATACCAGTTGCCCCATGTGGGCTCATGCAAGGTGTTGCAGAGACTTTCTTTTTGTTTTAAAATAAAAATTAGTGATATATGTCAGGCTAGACACCGAGGAGCAACCGACCACTAGGACAGTTAAGACTGAAGCAAAGAGTGATATTTTTGTTTTAGACAAGTTGTGGTCAGGCCAAAGGCAAAAAGACCATTGGCCACAAACAGAGGAAGGGGATATGCTTTATAGTGGAGTTTAAGCAGGGAGGGGCTCATGCTGAGGGAGATGGAAACTTTTAAGTTTCTCAGGGGCTGTTGTGATTCTGGTGTCTCTGGCAGGAAGCACCTGGGGGAAGCGCAGGATGACAGTGGCATTTTGCTGACTTACAGAGTGGCATTCTGTAGACTTCCAGAGTTTTCTGTAAGCCTGACAAGTGACCTGATTTTGGACTCTTGGGCTGGGTCTCCTGTTTGTATAATTGTGGGTGTGTGAGTTTTTTTCCTTTTCAAGTGAGGCAGGATCCAATGTGGGGGACCTAACAATATGATTATGATGCTAACATACTTGACGTTTACAGAATGGCTATACTCCATTTAAGGTTTTTGTGTTTGGTTTTTCCTTTAAATATTCCTTTATCTGGCATTTATAAATGTTTTGAAAAGGCCAAATTTCTTGGAAATAGACTAAAAATAGAATACTTAGAAAGTTTTTGTGTGTACATTTCTTATAAATGATTATCAAATATGTGTTTACGTGATATGAAGTCAGAATTTAGTAGTTTACTCTTACCCCTCTCTTTCTCATCCCCCTGTCCGTCTTCTTTCTCCTCCTTATTTTGCAGAACTGGGGACTGAACAAGGGATGAGTGAATGACATCCTAAGCCTGTTAAAATTTTGTACTGTTCAACAGAGTCTTCCTAAATTGTCTAGACTGTCCTTGAAATTGTGATTCTCCTGCCTCAGTCTCTAATGTAACTGGAGTTATGGTTATGTGCCACATTTCATTTTTTTAACTTTCCCTCATCAAATCTGCATATGTTAAATTAGTGTATCCTTCATTTTCATGGTATAACTCTATCACAGATTTCCTCCTGTCTGAGTTTCCATAGCATTAGGTGTATAGCAGACACATTCAGCACAGCTTTGCCACTGCCCAGTAGTGTCCAGTTGTTCCATGAATGTCAGTTTTATTTCTACAATTTGATACAGAGTTCCCTAAAGCTAAGAATCATTGATTAGCATCTCTTATCACACTTAGCACAGGGCCATACCAAGCACATAACAAACATTAAGGACATGTTTGTTGATAACGGTAATCTACATACAGTCAGCATTCCTAATCCATGACTATTACATGCTACTGGACAATGGTAGATTATCAATTTAGCAAAGTTTCAAATAGAAATCAAGGTAAGCAACACAACTGAGTTGAATGTAAAATTTGATTTGGTAAGTTTAAATAGCTCTACTCCTATGCATTCCGCAGGATGTGTGCAAGTAGATCAATGTATCTCTTCTCTTCTTTCTCTCACCCTCACCCAGCCCCTGCCCTTCTCTTTAATTTTGCCTTCAGATTTAAATCTAGGCGTAATACTTGAGGAAAATGTCATCCTTTGGCAAACTTGCACTGATAACAATCTTTTTCTCTACATCCTTCTTTCTTTGCATAACAATAGCTATAAAAATGTAAGAATTTTGTCCTGCAATGTATCTTAAACAATTTCATTGTAAGAAAGAGGGACTATTTTAACTTTAGCTTACCATTTGATTATTTCTCTAGTGCAGTACATGTTTAATAATTTGACATGTCCAATATCCCTTACTTTGCTAACAGTGTCCTCCCAGCCCTCTATCAAATTAGGAAATGTTTCTTCTACATTCTGAATTGAAGTTTCCTCTCCTTTTTACTTTAGAGAATGGCTCTTGACATAGCCTGGCCAACCAGGGTTCCAGAGGTCGGTAAGAGCAAGGACATAAATTCTTTGCCCAGTGAGATCTACCTGGGGCTTTTTCCTAAGGCACTGGGAAAGAGACTGTTTTTTTTTTCCTCTGGGAGACTGAATGCTTGAATTGGCTTATCACATCTTTGCAATTCATGGAGAGCAGGGTTCCCAGAAAGAATAAAGTGAAGCAAGGAAAAAATGACCTGGAAAACAGAGATAGATTACATGCGACTTAGTTTGAACACTTTGTATTGTAAACAATATACTCTTTTTAGTCGAGACCTGTTTGAACTGGAGCTTTCTTAAACTGAAAGAGGTCCGTCTAATTCATGTGGGACTAAAGAAAATCTTACAATTCTAAGAATGCTTCATTGTGTGGGGGTACTTTTTGCCATACGCTCAATACTTTCATTGACAACCTCAGAAGCTTCAAAACGCGAGGATAGACATTTTTCCTCCCACAGATTTCAGAAGAAGCATGCCATGTTGACACCTTATTTCACACTTCTATTCTCTACAACTATGAGATAATGAAGCTGTGTTGTTTCAAAAAGAAAAAGAAAAGGAAACAAAATTAAAAAGAATAAAAAACAAAGCTTTATATATCATCTTAAAATTTCTTATTGTGAAAGGGAAAAAAACCGCTCAAAAGGATAGAACAACTGGGGTAAGGGAAAAGAGAAAAAAAAGAAAGAAGGGAAAATATAAACACACACACACACACACACACACACACACAAGATAGTTAAGATGAGTATACTACTAATATCTGTTGCTTTAGGGAAAGGAACAGTTAATGCCTAATTGTTTGATCAATCTTGCACGACTATATTTGTTTAACTGAGTAACCAATTTAAAGATAACAATAAGTCATAAAGTGGGGCTGGGGGTTTAGTTCAGCAGCACAGCGCCTGCCTGGCAAGCGCAAGGTCGTGAGTTTGGTTCCCGGTACCAGAACTGCCCCCCATCAAAAAAAAAAAAAAAAAATCATGTAGCAACCATTGTTAATTTCTTATCACCTTGTCTGAAATTCTGTATTGCTTTTATTGTTTTGGTGTTGTTTATTCATATCTGCTTGTTTGTTAATATGTTTTCATCTTTTTATCAGTAAAATAAGGAAACATAAAAAAATTTCTGATAGCCTTGTAAAAAAAGTAAATGAAAGTTAATTTTAAGAATATATTCTATTTAATCTAATGTATCTAAAGTATTATGATTTCAACATGAAATTAATAAACAAATTATTGAAATACCTTAGTTTGAAAAATTTTATTCTCACCATGGGGTGTATTCTGTAGTTGCAGCAAAGCTCTATGTGCAAGATAAATTCT
Organism: Chinchilla lanigera; assembly: GCF_000276665.1. Classification (NCBI taxonomy): domain Eukaryota; kingdom Metazoa; phylum Chordata; class Mammalia; order Rodentia; family Chinchillidae; genus Chinchilla; species Chinchilla lanigera. The sequence continues at coordinate 5,894,311 of NW_004955440.1, forward strand.
CAATAGTTGTGTGTGGCTGATAGCTACTGCATTAGGAACAGCTGTATTACTGAACGAGAGAAAAAAATTTCATCCTAGTTGGTGTCTACACTTTAAATTTCTGGCATGAAAAGGAGAGCTAGAGGATACCTCTTTAATAGCTACCCTCTCACCAGCACTAATTTTAGTCTTAACAGTAGTCTTGTCCATACCTTATTTCCAGCCTCATGAATCAAAAACAGTCTGTACATTTGTTAATTATTGATCATCCGTCAAAGCTAACAGCTGGCAGTCAAATTAGGTGAAATAAGATAAATTTAATACAATGACTATTTAGAAAATTGTGTTGGCAGGGCATAGAGAAATTGGAGGAGAAAGTATGCTACCTCAGGAATTTAAAATTAGTCTCCTTTATCTTCAACGTGAAGGGGAAAAGGGAAGGTGTAGTGTTCAGAACCTGGAAAGGGAGTATGCTTTGAGAAAGGTGGCATGACAAGAGGTATGTGCTGTGCCCAGAGGACATTGCCCATCCATGGAAGTCCTTCAGGGGCATAAGAGAGACTGAAGCCCAGACTTCATGTTCTTCTTTCCCGCCATTTTTCTTGTGGTTATTCCATTGGCCAAAACAACTGAGTGATGGGGCCAAGGCAGTTCTATGCAGCCCATAGAGTTAGTTCCTGGAACACAGCAGGCAGGGAAGGTTCATCTGGAGTAGTAAATTAAATACATCCAGAACAATTGCCTATTTGAGGCAGTGACAAATGAGCACTGTAGCTGTCACTGCAGGGCTCCCCAGCGGAGTCAGGTGGAAGCAAACTCCTGAGAAGGGTGGCTTCTGTTCGACTCTGCGAGGGAACTGCAGTGCTCATTTGTCATCAACTGAAGCCTGCTTGGAAAGAAGTGAGTTCTTGGGTGGATTTAGCTGTCTCTATGAGAAGCCCAAGCAATTTCATAGCCCACGGGGGGTGGGGTTACTCTGCAAAGCTGGAGAGGCTGGTAGCAGGAAAAACTATCTACCCAAACTGGTAAAGGCTTATAAACTAGGCAAAGGGTATCCAACTGTGATCCCCTAGAGCAGTGAAAGTGGTGGTCAATGATAATAGAGATGGGAGGCCAACAACTACTTTTTGAAGACATATAGAGAACTCAGCTTCTCATTAATGAGCCAAAAGCTGCATATTATACAAAAGGGACTAGGTAGTTGGGCCAGGGTGGCATTATGAACCAACCACCAGACCACAAGTTTCTGCCTTCTAGTATCAGGGCAAGGTTCCAGATTTGATGTACCTTCTTGAACTGGTAGCATCACATAATTCACTAACTTAGCAAAGTGAAACTCATGAAGGAAGTCATGTGTTGTTTACTACCACAAAGTCTAGCCCCAGCCTCAACTTACTAAGCCTCTTATTTATCCTAATCAAAACAAAATGCTAAGGCTATCTGTGTCAGTCAACTTCCCGTCATTGTGAAAAAATCACTGAGGAAAACCAGCTTCAAGGAGGACAGGCTATCTTTGGCTCACAGCTTGGAGGTTTCAGTCTATTGTTACTTGATCCCATTGTTTCTGGGCCTATGAAGAGGCAGAACATCATGGGAGAGAAGGTGTTGTAGGATGAGCCGCTCACTCTCCAGTGGCTGGGAAGCAGAGAGGGAGTCAGAGAGCAAAGTGTCAGGGACAAGATATAAACTAAGGGCATTCTTGTATGACCCACTTTTTCAATTCACTCCCATCTTGAAAGTTTCTATTATCTCCCAATAATACCACCAAATTATTATTGAGTGATCAAATAATGATTGTCAAGTGTTAAAACATCTTTTAATTTTGTTAAAATTATTATTTTTATTTTATAACAGAGGGTTGAGGATTAAAAAAATTAACAAACATCCCTAAGTTATAAAACTGACAGAGTGAATCAAAACAGCCTTGCTAGTTCTAGGGCTCACATACTATGTTCCCCAGTTTTCCTCTGCAGTATTATATTAATGTCTTGCATAACTCTTATTGTGTGTGATTCTATACATGAAGATCATTTCTTGCCTTCTTCTACTAAGTTATCTGTTTCTCCTTCTGGTAATGGAACAGCTCTTCTTTGTAAAAATTTTTATGAGTACATGTTCGCAGTATATAATGTTAATATTACTTGTGGGAGTTGGTATGTGTGCATAACACATTTTAATTCCATTTTGCATTCCCTTTCCCTTCCATATCTCCCTGATCCTTCCATCTCTTGATCTCTTCCCATTTGAGAAAGATCTGTCTTCCTAGATCCCTTATCTGTCTCTTGCTTTGCTCTTTTTTTATAATTTGGGTTTCTAGTATAAGAGAAACAATGTGATATTCAGGCTTGTGTGTCTGATTATTTCAACTAACACTACGGTCTCAAGGTGTATGCATTTTCCTACAAATGATGACTCAAATTTATCTTTCATTATGGAAGAATAGTACTCCATTGTGTACAAATGCCAGATTTTCTTTATACATTCATTTTTTGGTCAGATTGTATCAGTTTATAGGCCCGCCAAGAGTAAAGAAGATTTCCACCTTCCACACAGCCTCACCAGCATCTGTTATTGTTTGACTTCTCGATGATAGCCATTCTTTCTAGAGTGAGATAAAATCTCAGTGTTGTTTCTACTTACATTTCTCTAATGAGCAGAGATATTGAGCATTTCTTCATTTATTTACTGGCCGTTTGTGTTGCTTCTGAGAAGTGACTGTTCATTATATTTGCCAATTTTTTTTTTGTTTGTTTGTTTTTTTCTCTGGTACCAGGAACCGAACTCACGACCTTGAGCTTGCCAGGTAGGCGCTTTGCCGCTGAGCTAAATCCCCAGCCCTATTTGCCAATTTTTGATTGGGTCTTTTATTTTGGAGTCCTATTTAGGACTTTTAAGTCTTCTTGGATTAGTTTTGGTAATTTCTTTGTAAGATATATAGCTGGCCTGGAGTAGGTGGATGCCTATATCCTTGCATGAGGTGGGAGTGGGGGCACATCTGACAAGGGCCCGCTGATATGTCCAACAGTTCCTCTCTTTCAGGGATTCCACCCTATTCCTGGACTAAATGGTACAGGTGAAGCACTCTTTCTCAAGTCCCTCCCCTCTTATGGAAAGTTTTCAGGGCTTGGGTTCTAAGCTGGTTAATGACAACTATGGGGTTAATAATATCTCTTAGTTATTGTGGGCTGATCAGGTCCTCAATCTCCTGAATGAGTGTATGGTGAAGGCTAAATACAAAGAGGCAAATAGAATGACTTCAGGGCTCCAGGAGAATAAAAGCCCTCTCACATTTTTCAAGATTCTTTCAGGGCTAAGACTAAGACCTTCTCTGGGTTGCCCATCTTTATTTGGTTATCAGAAAAATGGAGGGGAGTACTCAAGAAGGACAGAACCACTCAAGGACTTCTCTAAGTAAGGTATTAAGTTAATCTACTGATGAATGAGATGCCTGAAGCTATAGTTTTTAGTTGAGAACTGATCCAGGTGTCTTTGGCTGTGATCTTATCTTATCCTTTGAGGCTTTCTGGCTTCATCCACCACTACAGGTTCTAGTAGGGATTAGTGAATCATACAGGTTCACGTACTTGAGTCTGCCATTTCCAGATAAGGAAGTGGTCTCCATAAGATAACCCCTTTCTATGATTTTTAATCATTTTAAAGAAGTACTTTCTTTTTGAAAGCATGAGGATACAAAAGGTCATTTAAACCTGGAACTGTGGAAGGGAAATTACTAACACCTTGTAAACAGATCAAGCCTAAGAATAAAGGCAAAACAGAGGGGAAATAGAGACAGGACGCTGTAGAATAATGACGACATTATTTAAATACCTACATCCAATCATGCTAAGGATTGAAATCAGAGCATTACATGTGCTAAGCAGTTACTGTATCACTTAATTGCAACCCAGTCCTTTCTAAAATTGTTTTGAGACAAGATCTCACCAAGTTGTTCAAACTTGCAGTCCTCTGCCTCAACCTTCCAAGTAGCTGGGATTATAGCCACTATACCCCACATAGGATCTAGTTAATCTATTCTTTTCCTGTGGTGCTGTGGTTTGATCCCAAGACCCTGACATTTAGGTTTGTTGCTGATAAATTCTGTTCCCTTGTCAACACACACAATGTGTGTGTGTGTGTGTGTGTGTGTGTGTGTGTGTGTGATTGCTATGCCTTAAATTTGTTTGCTAATTTGAAATTGAAATAACCACATCATATTTAAATTTTGTGTCCTTGTATTATTATTGTCCCTAGATCAAAAGATTTTTGAGAACAGGAATAGTGTCTCCAAGTGCTTATTGTAGACTTTAGTATACAAAGCTTGCTTGTACTTTTTGTATTGAATTTCATGCTTTGGGACCCATACAAGCAGAGAGTACTCTGGTATGAACCAGCTAAAATTACAGAGATAGAAATGACAACTTCTGTTAGGTGCTGTAGCCTCAGTAGGCAGTTTCTTCTGGGCATGTGTTGAATGTACAGTATAGGAATGCATATATTTGTGGTTTGTTTCTCTGATAGCGAAGGATGTTTTTAGTGTCTTTGCTTTGATGAATACCTCTGTTTCCTTTTAATGTGAACAAGCAATAGCCAAATCCTCTGCCATGTGGTCAGAGGGCCACAGGTGAATTGCAATGGCTGGGGTTGATGTGCTTTCTGGTGACTTGGCTCTATGAAATTGGCTGGATTCCTCTGAAAGGAAGAGATCAACAGCAGCCACATGTTGGAGAATATTACCCATTTTGCATCCTCAGTGGGACCTAAAGATTGATAGGTTCACCACTTTTAGTTTTTATGTGTGAATCTATTGTCAGCATCTCTAGTCTTCAGTGAAGCCAGGCTTCTAGCAATTACAGCTGAGCTGCATGTGTGTGTCTCCTCCATGTGTACCTGGGGACCCTTTCCCTCCAAATTCACACTCAATCGTTTAAGTCAAAGGTATTTAGTTCCTCTCGAGTGCCGTTCCCATGTCAGATAGAAATAAGCACACTGCTTAAATTTCAGGCAGCATATGGCAAAATGAGGATTTGGTCCAGGTTTCAGAAAGGGAAAACTAAACCAGAATGAGAAATAATGTGGTTATTTGATTAAGAGTATTTTCTTGCCTTGTTATTTATATTATTTTCATTCTAAACTGTGAAATTAAGCACCCAATAATGCAACTGTGCTGTATCTGTGTAGTCTTCATTTGTGCATGTCTGTGTGTTTATGGTTAGCTCTGCATTTAAGTAGACCAGATGACTATGCGGTGTAATGTATGTTAAAATGTAAAGTCACAGTCAATGTCATATGTGTCAGAATTCCCAGTTCTACAGAAACTCATTTGCATGAGAACCACTGTCCACATGAACACAATTGCAGCTCAATGTGCTAAGTGGCTGAGAAAAATGATCACTTTAATTAATTCCTTAGAACGGGTAAGAAACTTGGAACATTATGTTCAGTGCTTGGATCAATATCTTAAGAAAAGGTTTTACAAAGTGAGGCAAATCCAGAACAGGATTAAAGTAGACTATTTCAGATGAAGCCAAGTGGGACACATAACACAAAATAAACAGAGCAGTGAAGCTTTGGAAAAACATGGTGTTTGTCTTCCAGAACTGGAAGTGCTTATGTGGAAGAGGACTCCCTCTTCTCCACTTGTTCTCCTCAGGGTAGTAGTGCAGAGTTACGGATTGAGCAGGAGCATCTTGAAGACAGACTTCAGCCAGAGAGAGGAAAGAACTGAGCTGGTTTGTTGTGGGTTGTGGCAGATTTCCCTGTCACTAAGGAAGACCGAATAGAAGCAATTTGGTGAAGATATGGTATGGCAACCACAGCTCAAAGACTAGTGAGTATCCATAGCAGGGTCTGAGATGATGGTTTTGATGAATAATTCATTTCTCAGTAGGCCTCTGAGGTAACAGTAATCAATGGGGTAAAAAGAGCCATCACTGGATGGAACTTCAGGCAAAGGCTCTTGGCTCTCCCCTCTCAGTCCTGGCCTCCTGCCTGGAATGCAGATGTGCTGGCTGTAGCTTCAGCTATATTTTGGATGATGGTGTGACCTTTAGAATGAAAAAGATAGATCTGGTATGGTAGAGCCAAAGACAGAAACAGCCTCAGTCCCTAATGACCAGATCAGCCTGGACTGCCTATCTTCTTTTGTTTGTTATCCACAAGGAAAAATAAAATGCCATCTTTTACAGTCTTTGACTTTCCAGTCACTCTCACCAGCAGTCAGAAGCAATTCTCGTCAGATACATGTACATTCCACCAAGCCATGTCCTAGACTCTTCTCACTTTCAAGCCACTGTAGGTTTAAGAATTCATTACTTCATTTTCAACTATTATTTTTATAACCTACTGCATATCACAATTAAAATGGTGTAAAGTATAATGTGAGGGTAATATTGAAATATTACTGGAAATATTTTTATTCTAAATCATCCTGGGGACTTAACTGCCCTGTGACATTGATCCAGGTGTATTATTTATTTATTTATTTGTTTCAAGGAGACCCCAAACAAAGAAATCATGTTTCACTCTAGTTTCAAATTGGCAGTTTATGTATCCCAAATGAGACAGTGTCTTTAGAGCCATGCTTTACTGAGAGAGAAGATACTTTTCTAAATTCCAGAAGCATCCTTCTTCTAATGAGAATCAAGCCTGGCTGACTCAGATAATAGAGTTTTTATATAAGCCATAGAATACAGGAGGAGAAGGAAAGGGTATAATGAAATGGATGCGCCCTTTCTCCACTAATAAGAGAAAGGTCATAGTCTTGTGCTGGTAGAGGGATCTTTTGGATAGGGAGAGAAAAGAATGAGTGAATAGTGGAATTCTCCAGCTACCCCACTGTGCCAGATGCCCTGAAGCAGGGATAAGGAAACAAATCTGTGTAACTTAGGGCCAACCTGAGAACTTTGAAGGTATTAATCTCCCCATACAAGGCTTATTTTCTGGGAAGCTGCTGAAGACAATAGAGCACAGTAGTTGAGAGCAAAGCTGGCATAAGGAAGGTCCCAGAGAGAAAGTTGGAACATATTTTCCATTATTCACGGGCTCTGTGTGCTTATCCAAACGTCCCATGGCTTCCAGGGTGGACAGACACTATAATCTCTAGGATGATGTACCACCTATGATATACCACCAGCAGGAGGCCCAAAGGGTACATTACTCCCTGCTTCCATTCAGATTTTACTTTGAAAGCAAAAAAAAAAAAAAAAATACTTTGAGAGTCAGAATGAACATTGACCTTTTAACTGAGTGTTTTTCCTGAATGTTTTTTAAATTGGGAGGAACCAAAATCCCTTTATTTACCAAATCTATGAGTGTCTTTGTGTAGGATCTAGGGTTCAGTCAGGTCTTAAGAAATTGCAGTAGTCATCTACACAGGGCTATTTCCTTCAGAGCAGCTGTTGGGCCTGAAGGTAATATGAGTCAGCCATGTTTGCAGTGGGAAAGGATATGGAAACGTGAAGCTGGGAGAGCGAAGACAAACTGGAATCAGCAAGGGTCAGGTGGGACCTCGGAGGGAAAGTGGAACCATGACTGTCTCTCAGCCACTCCAAACTTTATGATATCAGGTGAACTGCAGAAGAAGCTGGTGACTCTATCATCGGTGAGCACTCACATCCAGCCTAGTGCTGGGAGAAAAGTAAGAGGAGGCTGTTTCACAGGGGATGGAGGAGCTGAGGTCTGGCAGTTACAGATTGGTCTTTCAACAGAGACCTGCTTTAGCTGTGTCATATCTTTTCAATTGGATGTGTTTCTCCCCTGCTGGCAGCTATTTTGACAGCAAACTGGGCACCCAGCCCTTCTGAACAGGGCAGGCATGCTCACACGGTCTCCTGGTGACCTTCCCTCCTTCCCACTGTCTGGACAGTAGCGGCTACTCCCCCGCTACTCGCTCCCACATTTCCCTTTTGATATTGGTACTATGCAGCAGTGAACTTGCAGGCAATAGCCCACAGAATCCTACCCAGTGCTTTCCTTTCAGAATTTGGTAGCAAGTTCTTCACTTTTTATTATTTTTCCTTTTCTGTCATAGACTCAGTCTTTGGTTCATTAAGTCAGACAACTTTCTCTGGGTTTTCTCCTCCCTCTTGCTCAGGAGTTTTTTGTCTGCTTGGCAAATTGCTACTTGCTCACTGAGAATTATTTCTCTGAGTTGTACCTTTCCAGCTCTTGTCTCCAAGCTCCTGAAAAGGCTAATGAGCACTGGTGCTTGGATTTTAACACTAGGCGTTTGCCACAGAGCTAATGCAAAATGCGTGGCATGTGTCCAATATCCAAAAGCCATGGGTAGCAATGTGCAGAGAAAAAGGAAATGCTTTCTTATTCTGTGTGACAGAATTACCTGGAGGTTTGCTTTTAAAGACATGGTTAAACCTGAGGAAAAACCAGCTGTCATCAGGATGCATTTGGAGAAGAATTAAATCATAAGTATGTGGTACTTGTCAGAGAAACTGTGTGGAAATTAGGCTATGTTCAAGGAGAAATCAACTTTGATATTAAAATCAAATTTCACGTGTATGACTTGTATTCACCTTAATTGCTTGTAAAGAAAAAAATCTGTATGCTAACCTGTAAATCTGTAAGCTTAGAGATTTTTAGTTGGTCTTTGAAAAGCAAGTATTTCCGAGCACAGGAAGAAGACCATGATGGGCATATGAACTACCATGTGGTTTTGATCTGGTAACATTTCAAAGCAGAAGTGTTACTTCTCCATGCCCTGATCCTCACACTCCCTTCTGCGCTGCCTTCTGATTCTGCCATGTATGAAATGGCATGTTGCTGTAAGTCTATACCAATTACATTAATAGATGCCTGAATTTGCATTTCAGTTGGAGTTGGCCAATGGGAAAGCTCCAAGAGGAGATCAGAGAGAAAGGGGGTGGTGACAATATTTCTTTCCCTGGATCTTCTCTAAAAGTCACTTTACGCTCCCTGTAACTTCTGGCTTCTCGTGGTGGTTTATTCTAAAATTTTTTCCCTCTGGATTCCAAAAATGTGGCCTTTCTTGTTCCCTAAGAACCTTGCAGTGGCAGGAAATCAACTACTTCTAAGCCACCAGTTACAGTGCAGTTCCTTGCAGTTCCCTCACCTTCAATTTTATGAACAGTCTCTTTGTGAATATATTCTCGGCAATTACCCTATTTTGAGTGTGCCATCTGTATCCTGTTGGGACTCTAACACATGCATTAGTCAAAAAGATGAATTCTACAAATAGAGTTCCATTCACTGGAAATTTTGGTTAGTGTAATTTTAGAGGTTATAAAATGTATCTATAATAAACCATGACTTTGAAAGGCAGGATAGCGGGTTGCAAAGAACACAGACTTGACAGCGATTCAGCCTGGTTGTGACTCCAGTAGGATTGTGATAAAGATTCAATTAGTTAATCTCTGTCAGTGTTGGCATTTAGTAAGTACAACATTAAGTATAAGTTGTAATTATTACTATCATTAGTGCTACCAATATGATTTAAAAAAATGAAAATTTTCAGGGGGATAAGAGAACTTGACTTTTTTCGGGATTGTTGTATATAAATATAAATTTAGGGACTGGGGATTTAGCTCAGCGGCAAAAGCGCCTGCCTGGCATGCGCAAGGTCATGAGTTTGGTTCCCGGTACCGGAGAAAAACCAAAAAAAAAAAAATTTATCAAGAAAAGGCAAAGCACACTTAACAGTAGAACACTTTCTTTCAGTTTATATGCTAAGCACTATGCTATTTGGTGTTCAGCAATAGTTAATTTAGGCTCCTGCTCTGCAGAAACTTAGCTCAGTTTGGTAAAGAAAACACACAAAATGAGAAGACATGAAAGAAGCTTGAATTTGAAGGAAGTGAACCAGAATCTCGATGTATCTACATGTGTATGTATGTTATCTATCTACTATGGTCTGAATAAGTGTTCACCCAGAAATTCGTATGTTGAAGTTTAACATTGGGTGTACTAGCATTAACAGATAATGCCTTTGGAAATTGATTGTGCCATGAGTGCTCCACCATCATGTGTGGAATTATTGTCCTTTAAAAGAGACTTGAGTTATGAAATTCCTCAAAGAAGTAAAATTAGAAATTCCACTTGACCCAGCCACCCTCCTTCTAAGTATCTTCCCCAAAGGGCTAAAGAAATCACACTATAGCAATACATGCATATCAATGTGTATAGCTGCACAGTTCATAATAGTTAGGTCCTGGAAGCAGCCTGTGCACACATCAGCAGACAATTTGGTACCTATACATAATGGAATACTATTTGGCTACAAAGAAGGACAAAGTTGAAACATTTGTAGGAAAATGGATGTACCTGAACAATATTATGTTGAGTGGGATGAAGCCGAAACACAAGTATAAATACCATATAGCATCTCCCATTTGAATAAGGTAAAGCACAAAGAGCACAGTAAAGGATGGATAGAAGGAGACAAAGGCACAGATTCCTTGTAAATGGAAGAGTTCTATGTGAACATGGCTAAAGGAAGAGGGGGAGGGGAAGGGGAAATAAAGTAAAGACAATGCTTTGTACAGGAACCTAATAGCTTCATGAATGTAAACACTGTATGTCATAAAATCAGATAAAACTAATAATATCAACAAGAATGAAAATGAGAAAAGTGGATTTACAGGAGGACAGGAGGTAGGAAGGTAGGAGAAGGGGATTTAAAAAAAGAGTCAAGCTCTGTTTTGTAGATGTATTCACTTCCTAAGAAGATTGTAAAGTGCAAGTACTGCACACATGTATTGAACAAAAAAGGCTCCAGGTTATCTGTTTTTGCCTTCTGCTTTTTGAAGACATATTAAGAAATATCATCTCTGAAGAACAAATCCTCAGTGAACACTGGATCTCAGTGAACACTTGATCTTGATTTTCCACCCTCTGAAACTGTGATCAATATATTTCTGCTGTTTATGCATTATCTAGTTTATGGTATTTTTAGTAGCACTCTGGTCTGACATTGTCTGTCAGTCTGTCTACTATGTATTTATAGACTTATAGGACTCTGATGATATTGAACTAAAAAGTCAATGTGATTGTCTCTTCTGTGTTGGAATTTTAAAGTCTGATAACAGGAAGTCAGGAAGGGAAGATGGATCTGAAGTAACAGAAACTTGAACAAAGTAGAATCGACAATGAGAAGGAACACAGGACAATGGACTAAATCCGCACTGGTCTTGTACATCTTTCAAACTCCATTTTTCATAAACTTTATAGGAAAAGATGCTGAAAAGACCATGAAAATTTTGAATTGTTATGAATTTACATGCTACTCCCTACCAAAAAATGAGCCTGGAAATGGGCAAATGTATGCCTAAACTAAGAAAGGATCTTTGGCCTGCTCTGAATTTTCCTAGTATCAAGAGCATGAACTCTATTATATTCTTTCTATTTTCAACCACTCATGGGTGAGCTCTTGTGGCCCATGTTAATCAAAAGTTATGTAGTGAGAGGTACCCTGGAAAATGAAATGCTAGCTTAGTTAGGTTCTCAACGAAATATATCAAGAGGAATTAGTCTTACACAGTTCTGGATAAGGAAGGAACTCCAGAGGTGGAGACAGATTGGAGACCTCAAAGGAAAAGTTATTTTCTAATGGCAATATCTATATCCCTAGTCTACTTAAAATCATAATGAGTATATCTGAAATTTACAGAAATCATAATGAATTTCAGTAAATATATTGGACAATATAAAAACCTGTGGGACAATAGTAATATGGGGTTAATACATTCAAAACAGCAGATTATTTCATAAAACATATAAAGCAAAGACATTTAGGGTAATTGTCTTTAAATATGATATCAGCTACCAAAACTGTAAGGACAGATTTAGGTAGATAAAGGAGAAATTTGCAAAGTGTTCTGCTGTGTCTCCATGTTCACATCATTGCTCTAAGACTGAATGGAGTGACCCTTAAGACATGGCCTTTTTGTCTCTTTCTTGCAATGGGCTCTGTAAAGCTCACTAGCTGCTAAGTAAGGGGCATGAGGCTATTCCTGAAGGTGGGTGACTTTAACATAGTTCTATTAGGCTAAACTCTGACATAACAAAGACCATTAGAATAGGCAGGGTTGAAGCAAACAGTGACACCTTTATTTCAGTCTGGGTATGGCTGGGTAAAGGATGCAAAGGCTATTGGCCCAAACAAAGGAAGAGGATATGCTGTACAGGGGAGTTTAGGCAGGGGAGGGGGTCCTGTCGAGGAAGATAGAAACTTTTAGGTTTGTTAGGGGCCATTGATGGGTCTGGTGCCTCTGGTGGGAAGTACCTGGTGGGAAGTGCAGGGTAACAGTGGTATTTTGTTTGCTTATAGAGTGGGATTAAACAGATTTACAGGGCTTCCTGTAAGCCTGAGAACCAACCTGATTTTGATCTCTCAGGCTGGGTGAAGGGGTTTCTGGTTTGAACAGACTAGTCTGTGAGGGTTTTTTCTCCTCAAGCTGGGTGGGGTCCAGTTGTGGGGATCTAACAATTTCCTTGCTACTCAGTTATTAATGGAGAAATTGATGGTAAACTTGGTGTTCTTTTGAATAAAGAGGGCTATCTCCATTCTGTTCCCTGAATCTCCATGGGGTTGATGAATGGATCTCTTTCCTCCAGAAAGAAGGGCTGAATCCTAATCTGATCTAACAACTGATTTGCTGTGAAAATTTGAGCAAATTTCTTAATCTCAGGATGTACACATTTAACCCACTTTATTGGATTGTCTTGCAGAAAACTTACTTGCTGAGACTTTCCTTAAGCCAAATTTTCTCCTTACAACCTTTCCATGGTAGCTGATTTACTATTTAGTCGGCCCCTTGACCCTCCATCTTGTTTCTCTAAGTGCTTCTTATGTACCCTGAAAAGCATTATTATACATCACTTACTAAAATAATCTTCATTTTATTTCATTAAGTGATTAAGAGGTAAATCCTCATCACCAGAAGGTTCTGCTATCAATCACTTATAATTATGCTTGATGTTTCCTGAACTATTTCAGTGTGTCTAGCTTATGCAACTTTTACTCTTCATAGAAAGCCTTTGAGTAGACTGAGCATTTCTATCTGAAAACTTGAAGTCTTCAGCGTTCCCAACTCCAAATATTTTGAGCAACAACATCATTTAAAAAGTGGAAAATTCCACCCCATGAAAATTTTGTGTCTTGCTTGAAATGAATAGAAAATATTATATTAAATTACCTTTAGACTATATGTGTAAGGTTTATATGAAATATAAGCGAGTTTTGCATTTGGATTTGGCTCTTGTTCCAAAGATATCTCATTGAATATATGCCAGTGTTTCCAGATTTCTCCACAGAGGTCTGAAATTCAAGAAAGCAGGTCCTTACAAGCATTTTGGATAAAAAACACTAAGTTTATACTATCATTCTTCTTACTTTACTGAAAAATAAATGTAAGTTTATAGTAATATTGCAAACTTATGATCTTGATTCTTTATTTCCCAATTTCTTATTTTAATTGTATTTTTATTTTAGTTCATTATGGCATATGTATAGTACATAATGTTTACCTTCCTTGTGAGAAGTTGGTATGTGCATATAACACAAATTCCTTTTTTTTCATGCTTTATCCTTCTCCTCCCTCCCCTGCTCCATATTTTTGTCCCTTTCTCCATTTCTTGAGCAAGAAGTTCAAGTGAAATCATGACCAGTATTCAGTTTTAATTTCAAGCAGTAGAGATTGTCAACATTGTGTAAAAGTAACTATTTTATCTCTGTGTTAATGAGCATCATGTCTTTTTCCTATAATGACATCTTATAGCATGAAGCAAAAGAAAAGATACTTCTCAAACCAGGAGACACTTGTATCTTCAAGGGCCTCTAAGAAATGAATGAATTAAAAAGAAAATAAACTAAGAAGGACAATCATACTTTTGCTTTCTCTTTTACACTTTCCCTTTCCCATCTTCTTCACTTTTGTCTCCATTTAAATATTTATTGTTTTATGATTTGTCTCCTATACTTCAGTCTCTGAGTAACCCCTTTTCCTGGTATTTCAATGTACTTATTAGGTCACATTAGCACCCTTGTGAGCATGTTTACCTTTCTACATCATCAATTCTTTGAGAAGAAGGGCCTTGTCTTAATTGATCCTGGACTTTCAATGTTTGCCTCTGAATCTGTCCCATGCAGACAATTGATCAGTTTTTACAGAATTGAGGAAAGCCATATTAAAGGTCTGGAAGTGTAAATAAAGTAAGACTGACCTTCAGTTTTGTAGAGCTACTCATTCATGCAGTAGTCTCACCTCAATAATGATCAGAAGTGTAAATGGTTCCTTTGAATTCATTTACATGTGAGAGAACTAGGCTACGGTTTCAGAAAGAAATTAATCACCCTATGAAACACTGAGACAAAATTAATCAGTACCTTCTCCCGAAATGGTCTCTGGAGAAAATGCAGCGAGGCACAGCCACTGAAGAGTTACTTCCCAGTTCCTTCTGATTTAAATTATCAGAGGAGATGTCTTAGTTCTCTCTTGCACTATATTACTTCCTAAAATTATCCACCTCTTCAGTAAATCCAACTAAGATAGACTGACATAAAAATAAAATAAAAAAATGAAGAGCAGAAAAGTATTATGCAAGAAATTTTCTCTTTATACTTTAGTCACAGGTTCAAAATAGATTTAAGGACTCAAATATATTTAATATACTACAGGAAATAGAAATGAGCTAAACAGTGATACCTTGTGTGTGTGTGTATGTGTGTGTGTGTGTGAAGTTTGTAGGGGTAGAAAAGCTCATACTTGTTTAATTAAAAGATGCGATAAATACATAAAGTAATGAAAATTACAACCAAGGTAGAATATCTGTGTTCATAGTGCCTGGGAATGGAAGGTTTAAACACAGAAATATCATGTAAGTACATCTTCAGGAAAGTAAAACCCTTGAAGGACCAATGTTATGTTACAAGTAAAGTACTTTGAAACATAATCACTACAACGATATAAAGTTTTGTTATTAAAATGACAATACTTACACTGTAATCAAAATTGTCTTGACTTTGGAAAATGTGGAGTTTATCTTACTTTGAAAACTGCTGATTGAAATCTTCCTTTATAGAATATGGGCATTTTTGTTTCTTGTTAAACATTTTTCATAAACAGATCCAAAAGTTCAGACGAAATACAATATTTTTGTTTTTTTAGGTTATTTTTCTTTGTTGATATTCACAGTGCTGTTTCTCCCTCTTTCAAAAGATGCCTTCTACAGGTTAAAAATACAAAAAAGATTGGCGCTCAAAAGTGGTAACGCATACCATGAAGAGAGTAGATGTGGTATGAAAATAGACCGTTTCCTCCCTTGTGTGTATGCTACAGGGATAAGCATTTTTATACTTTCTTCCATAGCTAAGTTTGGGATGACATCTTAATTAATGTATGTTTTTAAAATCTTACAATAAATATTCAACCCATGCCACCAAGATTGTTAAAAGAAGAAACAGCCATCATTTTTCTGGACATATTTTGTACATAGAGCTGAGTGGTATCATCTCTCTCCGTCTTTACCTTACACAGTTCCTTGTCCTAGGAACAGAACAAAGTGCAAGACAACAAACAGCGTGAACCCAGCCATGGTCAGCAAGCTTGTCATTAGACCATGGAGAAATGCCCAGGACTCTTGTTAGAACACTTACAGTGGCAAAGTTCCCTTAACCCAACTTGTGTCATAATGAAGCTCTGAAAATTGAAAGAAAGCAAAAATGTCTTTATGACTGTGGTGGAGTCCCAGGTGAGCAGGATTAAAAACTAAGTATTTCTTTGTAGAACAATAAGGAACCTATTTCCTTTAAAGTTGGGATATTTTTTGCTTAAGAATTCTTTTTGTCCTAATAGATATTGCTGCTCATTTGGTGGCTCTGCGGCATGGCTGTGTATTTACTCAGTGGAGAGGCTTTAAAGCAACACCCACGTCCCTGGGCCCCTTTCACAGGGATGTAAATTCATTTGGTCGGGTTAGGGGTCTGGCAGGCTGGGGAACATTAATGAGCAACTGCCACTGAGAACCACTGTGCTGTAGAAGCCTGATTTGCAGTTCACGTTGGTGAAAATATTCACCCTTGCACAGTGACTGGATGCCTGGGATGAGCTCAACCAGTACAGGTGCTGGCAGCGTAATAAAGGCGGACTCTGAAGACCAGTAACTCCAAACAGAGAATAAAGGTTTTATCTCTGTGCACCCTGCTTCTACACTGTAGCATATCAACTCCTCTTTGCTCTTTAGGATATGAGGCACTTTAGAGTAACACAAGGAGAACTGATGTAAGCGGGGCTTGTACATAATTTGGAACTAGGTTTTGGGTGTGTAACATCCTGTGGCGAGGACCCCTTTTGAACTGAAGTAGACCCATAGCCTTACCTCTTGCCCTGTTTCTGGACTGTACCCTAAAACCTGAAGTCAGACTTCTTGGTTTCCACTGTGAACTTGTTATCTTTCTAGACAGGTAAAAGGGTAAAAAGGATGCTACTTACTTCTAAAATCATGGCGCAATGCATAAACTGGAAATTCCTTGAAATATTTTGGTGGCTACATTCTAATGCAACAGATGTGTCCTAAAGTTTTGATATTAATTCCATTTTTGGTGCTATACTTTTTTTTTTTTTTTACTCAAAACAAAACAACAAGATAGAGAAACAAAACTGACTATTTTTAGTTTAAGATTTATTTTCCCACATGTCAGTGTTCCAAAGACATATATCAAGATTTGGATACACAGAAAATTGAAATATACCATTGTGCACATTGGTAAGTAATTTTCTGGATTTAAAAAATCTTCCATATGTTGAGCCGCGTCAACATTATGCATGTTATATTACAAATTCCTTCTAATCAGAGACTATGCTTGTCTAAATCTCTCTGTAGCAGCATTAGTTAGTGATCATAGTTTTCAAAAAGTTATCTCTATGTATACAGAAATCCATGTCATTTCATCAGCTCCGTAGACCATAGAGCCTTCCACAAATAGCTTTGAGCCCCAAGGCCAGTCTGACTATTGGTTAATGCAAATAAGCATAGCAAATGTTTTTGCTCTGCCTCGGTAACCACAATCCCATTTGAAACAGAATTATGTATTATGGCATTACTAGGCAGATCCCTTCAAGCAAAGCAGGATCTGCATGCAGTTATAGAATGTTCAAATTGGTTTCTTTTTAAATAGAAGCAGGTTTGGGTTTGCTGACCAAATCAATTAGAGAACTCTCCCACAGTTCATTCTCAGAATGGGAGATTGCCTTTCAAAAGCATTGGAGAATAACAAGGAGCCCAGACAATAGGTCCAACGTGTTCAGATATGCATATTGGGACTTAGGGAGAGAATGTTCACTTATAGTGTGATCTGCTTATCTTTCCAATTTTTAATCTCTTTACACATAATTTACACTCAATAAAAATGCACCAATTATGGGTAGACTGGGATAACTTTTGACAGGATGTTATCAGCACCCTATTCAGTCATCTCATGTTTCTCCTACCCTCTTTACAGGAAATTCTAAATTCATAGTCATGGTGCTGATGTGATCTGACTACTATCACCATAGCTTAGTTTAGCCTTTTAAAAATCTCTGTAAACATTAAATTATATAGTAATTACCCTAGTGTCAAGCTTTAGTTACGTGGGTGTTTGTGAGATATATCCATAAGTCTGTATATATACAGACATATGCTATTGTCTATGGTAACAATTTATCCCTTTCTTTTTGATTAGTTCTGGTTTGCTGTTTCCCAGCTATGTGTATCTAGGTTGTCCTCAGGTTGGGACTTTTCTGATTGAAGCTGCTGTGCACATTCCTGTATATGTTCTTGTATGACGAATATTTTCATTCCTTCTGAGTAAATTCCTAGGCTGGCCAGGTCATGTAATAAGGATATATTTAATTTTCAAAGACGATGACTAACTGCTATCCAAAACAACTTACCATTTCACATTGCCTACCACATTGGACAAGTTCTAGGTGCTACACGTTTGTTCCAGCACTTGGTATTGTCAGTCTTAAATTTTAGCCATTGTAGTATGTGCGGAGTTTATTCTTGGAATTTGAATTATTTGTACACTTCTAATGACTAATGCTTTTGATCATCGCTTAAAATGTTTATTAACCATTTGAATATTTTGTGTGAAGTAATTTTCCAAGTCTTTTGCTCACTTTCAGTGGGCTGCTTATTTTTCATTATTAAATTTATATTGGTTTTTGTTGCTACATGAAGCACCTGACACGGTGTAACTTTATGAAATAAGAGGTTTATTTAGCTAGTAGTTCTGTAGATTAAAGGCATTACACTTGCACCAGCTCAGCTCGGCTGAGGGCTCTCAGCTAAATCACATCACTGTGGAGGACAAAGCAGATGAGCATGGCAGGAGTGCATGTGGGAAGCAGGACTACATCTCAAGTATGGTGACAGAGAGAGCCGGAGGCAGCCAGGACAGGAGCAGGCATTAATAACAACTCACTCTCCTGAGGACTTATGCCAGGGGACTGGTATTCTCTTCCTAGGTGAGTGTTCCCAATTTCCTCTAGACCCACCTGGATTCTCCCACTCAAATGTTCTATTGGCTTCCAGTGCCACCATCTGGGAACCAAAACTCCAACACATGAATCTTTGGGAGGACAAACAACATCCCCATCACAGCAGAATTCTAGAAACATTTGCACTGTTGTCCATATGTGTTAGGAATACTTTATCTCAATCTGTGGTTTACCTTTTGAACCACTAAAGTTTTAAAATGCGGTAAAGTTTATTTTACCAGTATGGTTAGTGCTTTCTGTCAAAGAAATCTTTGCATTTTCTTAGCAAAGATTCTTTCCTATATTTTTTCTTGAGTGTTTATATGCTTCAATTCCACACTGAGGTTTTTGATCCATTTAGCATTTATTTTGGTATGTGGTACAAAATAGGGGGTGGGAACAAATTTTTCTCTTCCATATCTAAATCGAATTGTTTCCTTTGATATTACTTTGGAGTTTTGTTAAAAATCAGTCAACCATAAGTATGTGGGTCTAATTCTATGGTCTATTTAATTATTTATTTTTATATTCATATGCTTGTACCATATATATTAATTCTTGTAGTTACAGAATAAGTCTTGAAATTAGCCAATGTATTATTATTAGCTTTTTCCAGACATTTTTGCTCTCTTTGAATTTGCAAAAAATATAATTAGAATCAATTGGTCAACTTGTACAAAAACTTCTACTAAGGTTTTTCTCAGTGTTGTTTGAGCTTATAAGTTGATATAAAGTCAAATTAAATGTGAGCATGAGAGTTTCAATCTAATCATTTAGGTAGTTTTGAATTTCTTAATACTTCTATAGTTTTAGTGTACAGGTCTTGTGAACTTTTGTTATAATTATATCTGTTGATATTAGTAGTAATTAATAATAATAATAAGAGGCTACCCTTAATAGTGCCTAGTATATTTTATGCAATTGTAAATGGCATTTCTTTTAACATTGATTTAAACACTTCTTTAAAGTTATTGGCAGATAGAATTATCAATAACTTTTAGACTTTGTAACTTGTTACATTTTTAATTTCATTTATTAAATTTAGAAATTTGGTGGTACCATATGACTATTTAAATTGTTGAGTCATATGAAAATGAAGGACATTTTTATTTTCTTTTAAATTTTGTGCCTTTTTCCATTCTTATTGCCCTGGTATAATAAATTATCATTTTTATATTGCTGATTCGATTTATTAATGTTTTGTTTACAGTTTTTGCATAATAATTGATGTTCAGCTGTAATTTTTCTTACAATGCTCTTTTTATGTTTTATCATCCAAGTTCTGCTAGTTTTATAAAATAAATTGGGAAATAATCCTTGCTTTTCTTTCTTTTCTAGTTTGTACAATGTTGGCATTTTTCATCAAAGTCCTTGAAAATATTTGGACCTTGAAGGTATTTTTTAAATCTGTATGAAGTTTTTATTATGATTTTTTTTTCAATCTGAGGATTGAAACCAGGGCCTTTGCACTGAATTACATCCCCAGTCCTTTTCTTCTTCCTCTCCTCCTCCACCTGCTCTCCCTGTCCTCCTCCACCTCCTCTTCCTGTCCTCCTCCTCCTCCTTTTTCCTCTTTCTCTTCTTCTTCCTCCTCCCCTCCTCTTCCTCCCCTCCTCCTCCTCCCCTCCTCCTCCTCCTCTTCCTCTCCTTCCTCTTCTGAGACAGCTTGCTAAGTAGTTCAGGTCAGACTCAAACTTGAAATCTTCCTACTTCAGCCTCCTGGCATACTGGGATAGCAGGTTTGCACCTCCACTCCTAGATTTATTATGATATTTAAATGTTTTGAAAA
Organism: Chinchilla lanigera; assembly: GCF_000276665.1. NCBI lineage: Eukaryota > Metazoa > Chordata > Mammalia > Rodentia > Chinchillidae > Chinchilla > Chinchilla lanigera. Next base: position 5,914,570 of record NW_004955440.1, read on the forward strand.
ATTTTTGTTTTTATTAGTACATGTTTGCCCTGCAGAATGATTGCATTCACTGTAGGGAACTGGTACATGTACATAAAACTTCTCAATTCTTTTTGCTTCACATTCCCCTTGCCTCTGTCCCTGTTCCTTCCATCTCTTGCTCCCATTTCCATTGGTGAAAGATCTATTACAAATCTGTTTCCTGTTATCTACCTTTTATTTTGTTCTTTAACTTATTTACACTTTGAATTTCTCATTAAGAGAAACTATGAGGTATTTAAGCTCCTGTATCTGATTTATTTCACTTAACATTATGGTTTTAAATCTTCTTTTCCTTTTTATGTCAGTTTTTTAAAAAATACATTTACCATGAATTTTTGTAATACATTTGCTTCATATTTGCTGGCATATGGTTTTTCCATAGCCATTGTTTTTAATGTTCATAGGATATATGGTGTATCATGTTTTCTTCCTAGAGTGGGAAATTTATATTTCACTACTCTAGATAGATGCGGGTGAGTTCCAAAATTGTTTGCAAATAAAATTTTTGTCTTTTTATTGCTTTGTTACTAGTATTTTTCTTCAATATTAATCCCTGTTCTTGTGTTTACTTCATTTTCTCTGCTTATTCTGAGTTTATCATTGCTGCCATAAGTTCATTTACGTTGAGAATCCACATTTGCGATCATGTAGTGTTTATCTTTGTGTACTGGACTTATTTCACTTGCCATAATATCATCCATATTATTGCATATGATAAGACTTCATCCTTCTAAAAGACAGAATGGTATTTCAGGGTGTATGTAGACCACATTTTCTTTTTTAATTTTTCTGTTGATAGAAGCTTAACTATTCTTTTATTGTAGAAACTTAGCCACTCCAAACGTGGCTATTGTGCAGAGTGTCATAATTAACAAGAGGGTGAAGATTATCTCCTTGATTTATCGAGTTAATTTAAAATTCTATGAGATGCTGTATATCCGGTGTTCCATATTATTTTCTGGTAAAAAGCAAAAATTTCTCAGCTTTGTATCCAAAAAGAAAATAAATTTAAATGTATTTTGCTTAAGGTCTCTAGTGATAATATTCAAATTGCAAAGAAGTAGAAGCAACGGAAGCTATGTCTTCTGAACCTTTGTGTAGCAGTCATACCTGACTTGCAATGTAACAGAGGATGGGTTCACTGCTCTGGGCTGTAAAATGCCCCTTAGTCATTACACAGACTAGGAGAATGCACCTCTTATAATCCTCTTCTTTCTGCTTTGTTCCAATCTATAATCTATAGCTTGCAGACCTTGGATTTCATAACAAAGTATTTTTTATTGACTTGACATCAAAAAGCCGATAGATAATTGATAATCATTGCTCTCCCTCAATGCCAGGATATTTTCCTGACATGGGGAACGAGTTCTGAAAGGAAGTTTAATCCTTCCGCATGTGCCAATTTCCCCTCAGGTCTAGACTGTGGTTCAGTAGAGGCTTATTCTTCAAAGCCTTTCCTCTAGGGCACTTTGCCTGACAAAATTCTTACCGACTGAGTTGGATTTGTTTGTTTATTTAATTTAGGTCCCTCCTAGTGCAACTATTTACTCTTATAATATGCAGCTATTCCTATGTGACCTGGAAAAAACGTATGCTTTCTGAAAAAAGCTATGCTTTCCATTACCAGTGAAAATACACTTACACTTAGCTCACCCTTTTACTTTTCCCAGCCAAGTGGCCAGGGCATGGTTGGGCAAAAGACACACCAAGAAGCAATGTTTGGTTTTGGTAAAATAGAAAATATTTGTGCAAATAAATTAATGAACTTCCTTTAATGGAACTTTACTCAATCCATGAGTCAAGCATAATTTGCACTGTCCTCAGATATTTACAGATACATAGGATAACCTTACTGAGAGTAATTTTGAACATTTAAAAAACCTTGTAATGAGCACCTAGGCAAGTGCAAACTTACCACCTTCTGAGGTAGAAAATATGAGATGCACATAGGGATCATATACTGTGCTAAGAATGGGGGGAGGTGTAACTGGAAGGGTTAAGAACAATGTTAAATATGCTTGAGAGAAAAGCCAACCATATACCCAGAACTGAGGCTGGAAATAGAACCCATGTGAAAGTGAGAGGTGGAGTGGAAAAAAATTGCCACTTTTACCATTACTTGTCATAATATAATGGAAGGGAAGCAAAGAAATAACCAGTATAATAACCTGCTGAAAGAATAAACTATATTATAATTATACCAGAAAAAGAAATGTCATTTTCTTTAAACTCTTTATATCAGAAAAATTACCAGCTTAGCTAGAAATTTTACAAGATCTGCAGCTCCCTTTATTGCCTACTCAAAATTTTTTTCTTGTAGGAGTTAAACACAATGTATCTACAAGGTTGAATCGGGACACCAGACTTCCTGGGTTCAACTCCAGGACCTGTTATTTATTCTCAGGGTATCCCAAGTCTGAAACTTTTCTATTTATTTTTTGATCATCTACAAAATTACATTAAAAAAACTTTAAAGTGTTGTTACAAAAGTAAAATTAATAACCATATATAAATTACCCATAACAGTCTCTGGCATGCAGTCGTGCATTGAGAGTATTTCAGTGTTTATTTTTATTACATATTTTTTTCCAGGTTAAATAAATCAACAATTCACTATCAAGTTTTCATATAATACCACTTTACAGTAAATCCTATCTTCCGCTAAATGATCCAATCTTGATGAATCTAAGAGAGTGGCTTCTAATATTTAGACAGTTTGTCCTCCGTTGGTAGAAATTCTATTCAATGGAACAGAATCTCCAGTGGCAAATAATGCAAGGGTTTTATTAACAATCAAATAGTGCCACTGAATCAAATAGAGTAGGAACAGAGTGAGAAATTTATGATAATTTCAACATAAATAGGAAAAGTTGGATTTTTTTTGGAAAGGAAGAAAGCACGCTGTATATATTTTATATTTATACATGTGTGCCTGACACATTTTCAATCATTAGGTCACTAGCGTATAACAATGTTTTTGTCCCTTGAAAATAATTTCCATAATATATAATGAATTTCCAGCATGGGCTGGTTTTTCTGAGAATGTTCATGTACAGAGAAAAACTCTAACATTTGTTTTATTTGTTCAAAGTCTTATTCTCTGAGATAAGAATAAAGGACATTAGCGTGGCTTTCCAATGTTACAAATCCATCTCGGCCAGTGGGTCATAATTTCCTCTGTTCTATTTGCTCTGTGACTCCCTGGTGTCACAGGAAGGTAATGTTTCAAATACATCACCTTGATGGTGCATTCCATCACCCTGCAGCAAAACTTTTCACCCCCTAGACAGACACCTAATTCATATATTCTTCCCAATCAGTTTAAACTTTCAAAAAATTCAAATAGTGTTTTGCATGACACAGGTGATACTCATGAACTTATTACCTCTCTCAAAGGCCAGCTCTCCTGGCAGCTGTTTCACAATGAATAAAGATCAGGCTTTTTCACTCCGTCAGTTGAAACTAACATCAGTGCAGCTGTGTCCTATTGAGGGTGAAAGTGAAAATGAGATTAATTTCTCAGTGAGTCAGATTCATCTACAGAGGACAGAGGGACAATTCAAGTCAGACAGCCTCTAGGTTATTAACAGAGTTGCTTCAGTCCTTAACTTTAATTATGTCTAAAATCAAAGGTTTAAAAAGTTTTGATTTTCATTAGAATTGGAGGTCTTTGCTGCAAGTAGCACAGAGCTAAGCTGATTTCTACGTAGTGTCAATTACATTTGATTTAAAGCCATATATCGCATCCTGGTTACATATCAGAGTCATCTGCCAATAAGAAAGATGTAAACAAGTTTAAGACACATTTTCAATATGTTTATTCTTTCATATCCGTATATTTCATTCAATTTATAGTATGCAGTGACTTATTCTTTTCTTAAGAGCCCAAGTTTTGCAGGAAATGAAAATAGGAGAGTCTCTTGATTTCAAGAAAGATGATTGCCAGGGAAATTAATAAAGAGGCAATTTCTGTACATGGTTCTTTGGCACAGGGAGTACTGAAGAAGGGAGTACTCCACCCTGGTGGTGCAAGGCAGGGGTTGCTGAGGAGGGAGGCATATTCCAGGGAGCGTATATGGAACTGAGTGCTGTGGAATGCGAAGGATGCAGCTGGATGAATTAGAAAATCATAAAAAATTTACATGAAAAAAATGCCCAAGCTGAGTCATGAATAAAAGACTGGTGCGATGAGGAATAAAAACGATTTGGTTTTGCTGGAGTATCCAGGAGGAGGAGATGATTAAAAGGAGAAGAGACTTTTGAAGAGCCTTCAGGATTCAAGTGCTCATGTGTCTTCAAAGCCGGACTACAGAGCGAGGATGTAATCTGGGGTAAAGAGTACCTGGAAGAGTTTAGGTTTCACTTTAGATAGCTTTATTCTGCTTTTGATAACACTTCACAAATGCCCATTTTTAAAAAGCAAATTGGATGAAATGAACTAACTATATTTTAAATATTGTAGACCACGCTACGTCCAAAAAAAAAGCAGCTTGGTGTGTTAGCTTTGTGTCACTATGACAAAATATCTGACATAAACCACTTAGTGAAGAAAGGTTTATTTTGTTCTGTGGTTTGGGAGGTTTCAATCTAGGATGCAGACAGGGAAGGAAAGAGCCAGAAAGAGGACCAGGTGCGAGGGCACATTCATAGACTAGCAGACTTGTAGGCGTATTATAGTAAGAGTTAGAAAGCAGTTAGAGGCCTGTGACTACAGGCTCCCGCTGCTTGTCATGTAGCTAGTTAACTGTATTCATTTAGCTTTGACTGTCTAGGCCCAGACGTTTCCCCTTAACAATGCATGGGGTCAGACTGACTGTGTCCGGCTTGTGTTTTAAAAATATGCAGTGATTGCAACTTGCTTCAAGTACTTCAAGGACGTCATGTTTGAGAAAGACTGGCCCAGTCAGGGACACTTTCATCTCTCCCCATTCTTCTCAGACCCTGCCCCACCAGAATGTTCCTGTACAAACTTGCCTGACAATATATGACATAACTGTTGTATTCCATGAAAACAGTCATGTAATAATCTGCTATCAGCTTTGTACTTCCCACTTGTAAACCGTATTTAAACTGAACTTAAACCTGACTCTGGGCTGGTGATTTGAGCCTCTGGGATTCCCAGCTGCTGGTGTAATAAAAGTTGCCTTGTAAATCCTCAGTGCAAAGAGTCTTCCATTTGGTTTGATATTGGTTTTTCTGCAGCACAGGGATTAGATATAATTCCAAAAGTCATCCCTATGGTGCACTCCTTTCAAATAAGCTCCCCCTCCATCTTTCATCACCTATTCAAAAATTCCATCAAGTTAGAATCTCATTGATTGATCTGATGATGGAGTTCTGAGCTCCCATGATCCAATCACTTCCCCAAAATCCATCAGCAGCTTTGGAGAGGAGTGAATTTTGGATCCCAGCTATAATACTTGGCATCAATTAGTCATGTAAATTAAGCATCCAACCACAACACAGCCATAGAATTGGCCCACATGGTCATTCCATTGGGGTTGAGATAGAGAAGAGGTCATTTCTGGATGAAATTTAGGGATGCCTGAAGGTGAATATCATGGTCCAAGCTTTGCCTTGAAGGAGGGGTGATGTTTTGATAGGTAGAATAAGAAAAAAGAGTTCAAAAATGTTTGAACAAGCTGAAAACATGAAATCCTTTTGTGACTTACAAAAAAGGTCTGCACGGGGGTGGGGGTGGGGGGTTCCCTAGGGAAACAGAACAGAGAATACTAAACGGCAATGCAGGAGCTGAATCTTAGCAGGGGTTTTCTCTGCTTGCTTGTTTTTACTTTCTTTCTTTTTTTTTTTTAAGTGTCACACCAAAGATTTGGAGATTTACAGAAAATGTGATACAAGGAAAGTTTCTAAAGCAGAGAAGTATCTTCAATATAGGGTACTCTGCAGACTGAGCCGGCAATGGGATTCTTGATAAAATGAAAAGACAAAAATGAAAACAAGCACAAATGAGAATATGAATCAATGGAATAGCAGGTAGAAAAAGAACAATTTTATAGGAATAGTGAGACTACGTAGACCTCTTTCTGGTCTATTGATCAAAAGCAGTTTTTTCAACTTTTAATTAGTACACGTTAGGATACATAATGATTGGATTCTTTGTGTTGCATTGGTACACACTATGACATAGCTCTCTTTTCATCCCCTTCCTCTCTGCTCCATCCCCTCCCCCTCCATCTCTTGATTCTCCTTTTATTTGCAAAAAAGTTATTTCTCTCTATTTCCTCTTATCTACCTTTATAAAGGCTTTTATGTGATTCTGAACTGCATTCAGAATTGGAAGCAATGACTTGGGTGATGTCCTCAATTCTGTTATTTGTGAGAACAAGGTTTTTTATTGCCAGGTGAAGCTAATGAAAGAAATGTGGGGTTTTAAAAAAAGTAAATTACTAAATTAGTGTTCTATGATTTGTCTATTGTTAATAACTTTTAAAGAACTTATGGAACAGATTTCTGGATCCCATTAAATTTACAGAATCAGATTTTCAAGTGAAGGGTCATACAGAGCTCACTTAATTTCCTCATGAGTCTCATTTATTAGGAAAGTGTGTGTGTGTGTGTGTGTGTGTGTGTGCATGCTAGCACTACAGTCTATTGCAACACACAAAAGTAACACATGCAGTATGAACACTTGCACTGACATCATTTACATAGCACTTTTTGAAGTACAGTAGTTGTGAACTTTCCCAGGTCTTGGGAAGCTGAAGCTAAAATCCACATCTCCCCACTTCTTATTTCCTTCTCCACTGCCACTACCCCGTTAGACTATCATCTCCTGCCAGGACCCCTGGAAAAGGATGCGAACTGGCCTCTCTGCTCCCATTCTTACTGGGAGATAGTCTGAAATAACCTTTTAAAAACAAACATTGTATCATGACACTCCCCACTGCCCTGTGCCAATAGTTTCCAATTGCACACTTGGAAACTGCAAACGTCTTCCCATGACCCCAAAGCCCCATTTGGTGTTGCCCTTGCTCATCTGTCTAATTTTCAGCTCCTACTGCTCTTGAGTTACTCACTCTGGCTTGTTTATTATTTCCCGAGCATCTAAATCTTGTCAGTCACCCTGAGCTTGGTCCTCATTATTTTTACTTCATGGAACCAACTTTCTTCAGATTTTCACTGTATTTCCTCCACTGTGTCATGCTAAAGTGCATCCTTCTGTTGTATAAAAGAGCTACTGTCACTCTGTATATTTATATCACATTCTCATATATACTTTTCTCTGTCTCTTCTACTAAACTGTATGTACCATCCGACCATGGACTCTGACTACTCACCATACTCTTCAGGGCTGAGAATGTTGTTTGACACTTACTGATCAATAACTCTCTCGGATGGATGTGCTTGGAATGTGACTGGAGGAATTTAGCATATATTCCTTTGAATCAGCAACATTTTCCATATTATTGTCTTTATCACAGAGGCTTTAATTACTTGGTCTCTGTACCTTTTGTAATATTTTGTTACATTTTCACACTTATGCACCAAATCATCTGGTTCCCTCATGTGATATTGGTTGATCATACAACATTTTAGTGTACATGTTGGATAATATTTATGTTCAGTAGTTAGGCAACCTGTGTTGATCACTATATATCCTTTTTCTTGTGCTTGATGTTCTGGGTGTCTTCATGTCTCACTCACATATCTGAGGGAGAGGCCTTTGTTAATCTGTCCAGGGTTCTTATCTACCGTTACTTAGTCCCTCATGGTCCTCTTTTTCTGGGGGGGCAGTGACTTCCTGGACTGAGTCATACAGACAAGCTCTTAGAAATGTCACTTGCCCTGAAGCTGAATGTAGTGTCCAGACTTGGGGTGTTACTAGATTTAGAAGATTTGAATTTTATTAGCCTCAGGAAACTCTGAGTAGGTAAATACTCCTGTAAAATACATTTTTTAATGGGACTAAATCTACATTCCTGTTTGTTTTAGAGACACCAGATTTAGAGCAACATGACACTAAGCAACCATTTCAGTCTTCCTGTGTCTATCTCATTGGGCATGAAGTCAGTCACAATTACCCTGTCAGCTGTTGTGGGCTGTTTGAGATTTTACAATTTCTAAATTCCCAGAAAAGGCTAACCAGTGTGTAATCTCAAATGGTGCTTACAAGACAGACTTAAGACCTTGTGATCAGTGTTATCTGTGGTCCATGTCACCTGCAGAAAGTCAAGAATCTGAAGCTGCTGTTCTTATAGCTGTTTTAAATACTCCACCAGCTATGTGTATCCATTCTCTTTCAAAACTGCTGTCTCTGTCTTCTCTAAAAAGAAATGTCTCTAATTGTCTTCTCTATAAAGTGATTCCCTAGGTATCAGAAGTTGTACGTGCAAGATGAGATGATAAGAATCATTAATTGGGCTGCTGTGTGTGCAGAAAAAAATTCTCATGAATACAGGCACAGAGGCATCAATGGTATTTATTCCCCAACTGGCAAACACACCCTTTTCTTTATCTCGTCAATACAGGATAACTGAGCGTAGCCTCAGAGTCTAAATTAGTACTTCGGTAAAAGGGATTATTTTTCTTCTGGAAACATCATTACGGTGAAAGACAGCATAGCATGTTGAAAGGAGCCTCAGGGCGGACTTCTGTAGCTCAGTTCCGTGCCCCGTGGTCCTGCCTGCCTCATGCTGACCAGCCCTGCAGGACACGCGGAGGGAGTTTTCTCAGTCAGAATTTTAGTGCCTGTGAGTTGTACCTTATTTTCCAGACGGGAAAGAACTGTTGCCTGTCTGGTAAGCTTTCTCCTGTGGAGGACCTGCCTCGAGGCATATCTGTCTAGTTATTTCTCTGCCTTTTGAAGCTACACTGCACACAGCTGCTTTTGCCTCCTCTCAACTCCTACCTGCCTGGAAGGGACTTCGCCTGAGAGGTCCTGACCAGGGGGCCGGAAGAGTTGTTTACCTGGGATGTGAGTCTCTCCACAGGTACCCAGAGAGTCGATTTGCACACCAAGCATTTCATCACTTACAGTGATTTTTCTGGTTCAGATGTCTAGAGTTAAAAGAGAGAAAAATATTTTCCTACTTGAAGAGACATCCCTTTCACAATTTGACTAGGGTAAGGCTCTTATGACAGGTAACTGGCATGAAACTGTGTAACTCACGATGTTAAATAGCATGAAAACAGGGAACCATCCACTAAACTTTAAAACAGCTGTAAAATCAGGTTATGAAGATGTGTGCTGGCAGAAAAGGTAGCTAAAATTTGTGCAGTTCTTAAAACAGCGTCAATCCAAATTAATTCTGAGAGATTTCAGATTTCTGTGTGCTATTTGTAATCAACTTCACTGAATGTGGCTTTTGCCTAACTCCTAACATTCTGGAGCAAAGAGATTCAAATTCTTTGTAGCAAGTTACTACCTATAGTTGCTTGATAGTTCATATGTCTTTCGGAAACTCTGATTCCCACTGGAGGACGTAGACCACATTTGTGGGCAATCCTGCCAGGCCTGCCTGATCCCCATCTTCTTGTCAGGTGAAGTTGGGTGAATGTAAATGTGGCAGCAGCAGGAAGAGCTTTGGTTAGACTAGGGATGGGGCCACCTGCAGTGCCTCATGGGCGGCTGCCACAGTGATCCTCAGGCTTGTCTTTGCCGGTCTATGTAGTCCTGATTCTGGAACTTTCTCCTGCTTTTCTCTGTATTTTCAGATACTCACAGATCTGGTTTCCTGGGTTCCCAAATCAAGGTCAAAGTGATAGGACTAAGCAGAGATCCATAGAGTTGTGCTGGGTTCAACCTTGACCAATAAAACAGCTTCCTACACTGTACCATCACATCTAGTGCTTACCAAAGAGCTTGGAGGTACTCCCACCAATGATTGTTTTAAGAAGTGATGGGGGTCAGGATCCCAAGCTTCGGTGGTTGACCAGCCTATTTTGAGTCCTGGTGCTGCCATTTAGTTTCTGGGTGAACTTTGGAAAGTTACTTGAATTCTCTGAAGAAATAAAATAACTTTGTTATCAATGGAACTGAGAATATTAAACCCATTTTGTAGAATTTCTGAGTGGATTTAGTGGTATAATATTTATTAAGTGCTTAGTACAGTCCATAACACATAGTAGAAGCTTAATTAAAGGTAGCTTTTTAGGTAGTTCTGCACATGCATTTAGACAGAAACTTTTGCTGCTATAGCTGGTCTTCAGATTAAAGGGAACTCTCAACTCCCCCAGTATTATCAATGTTCTGTAATTAATACATGGAATAGGTACTCTGCATAGTCCAGTGAGATTTTAAATCGTAGTTTCATTTTTCTCTCTTATTCAACATTCTTGCTCTGACCAGTTGCTCTTTTTCAAAGGCTCTAAAGAAATCTACAGGAAATAAAAGAAACCTAGAAAAATAAAACACAACTCTACTTCCAAGCCAATGTTATTTGTAGTATACCAGGATCAGCTTTTTCCTCTAAAGATCTAGATAATAAATAATCCAGCCTTTAGAGGCCATATGGACTCCGTAGCAACTACTCAAGTCTTCTTTCAGTGAAAGCAGCAGTAGGTCATACTTTAAAAATGAGAGTGATCATGTTCCAATAAATCTTTATTTACAAAAGCAAGTGTTGGGGCAGATTTACCCTGCAGACTGTGATTTGCCAGCCCTTTCCTAGACAATTAGGCAATTAGAATCAATCTTAGAACTTCTTGCTTTGCCTTTTGCTTGTTTATTTCAAGAATCAACAGAAAGTGCTAGCACAGAACGTAATGCTCCAGGCCTCTGGAGCTGAGAACTCTCATCTTAGCGCTGACTCTGGCTGGTTGTGTCATAGGAGAACAACATGGGATTTCTCTGGGCTTAAGTTTTCATCTTTAAAACCATAGGTAGGGTTAGGCCTTTCAAGCCACAGTTCTGCAGTTCTGTGATCTGCATTGATGTCTGGCTGCCTAAGCATCTTACACTTACTGCTTGTCAAGGCAAGACCACCAGCAACTCGTTGTGAGCCACCAGTGTGCCCAGGCCAGCACGGTCAGCGAATTTCCAACAGCAGGCTGCCTGGCGATATTTAGTGGTTGCATGAAGTACAGTAGAAATAAGTTGGCTGAACATAAAGAATGCTTCAATAACACTGAAGTGCGATCTTAAATGAGTCACCCAGTGGTGTACTGCTTAGAAGCAGCAGGATCAGTCAGACAAGCGTGGCTTGCAGCCTTCAGGTCCAGGGATAATGTGCTCAGCTTGCTGTCCACCCATGAGCAAGTGTCGCCGCGGTAGCACTGGCTCATGCACACAGCGAGGTTTGTTTCTAGGGACCAGCGGGCTATTTGGCCAGGCCTTACTCCAATCACCATAGCTCAGAGTTAGACTGCGGACATTATCTCCAAGTGACTTTGTGTACATTGTGACAGAAATATATGATAAGGTTGAAAAACAGTATGCTATAAAAAAAAGGAGGGGAGCATATGCCTCATTATCAAGTCCCTGTGCTTCCAGGGCATGATGACTTAATATATTTAATCACTTTGGCGAAATATGTAGTGTACATCAAATAATATAGCTGTGGTTAATGGTTATAAGCATTAATTTGCTAAATGTAAATAAATGAAATATAACATTTTTATTGTCACCATGTTTAGGCATGTCTCTTTTTTTAAGTACCCTAGAGACCTTCAAAAGCACAAGTGGAAAAGGCCTATCAGTTTGACCACAGATGTAACCATAGCAGATATGGACCTAGAATCCAGGGATTTGGTCACTGATTAGTCCATCTGAGATCTTCAGTTTCCGTGACTATTCAAGCACTTGGTTATGGGCGCATGGTGTGATCATACTTTAAAGGGTCCAGAATGACCCATCACTTGGGTTCCTTCAGTGGCCTCCCCTCATCTCAGGAGAAGGTGCGATGTTTAGAAGCTGCCCTGCCTCTTTAGGCTCATTGCGCATCAGGCTTTCTCCTTTTTCTTTCCACTCTAGCTGCATTGTTTATCTCTAAGTTCACTCCTTTCTCTTCTCTGCTTTTAAGCTTTATACATGCGATTCCTTCCTTGGAGAGATCTTTTTCTCACTTTTTTTCCCCAAAAGAGCTGTTATGCCTTAGGTCTCAGCTTAAGGGCTATTATGATCCCTTAAACACTTCCAACCCCTAGACCAGCCCATGCCCTCTGTATAAGACATATGGCACCCTCTGTCATAAACACTACCACTGATTACTGGAACAACTAGTTCAATTGTAAGACTTCCCTGTAACACTACGTTTTATGAGAGTAAGGATTATGTCTGTCTTATTTCAAAGTGTGTTATCACCCTTTCAAAAAATATTTGCTGCATGAAAAGTCCTTACCAACAACCAAAGGTTTTTTTTTTTTTGTTCTCTAGAAAAACCAATGATGTGGCCTCTTCTTGTTGGCATTGCAGGAGATCTGGACCTGTCGTCTTGGCCTGTTGATTGCTTTGAGCTGAAGGCACCTGAGACACAGCAGGCACAAGAAGGGCTTTCTGACATTCTCTTTTCCGTCTAAAAGCAGGCCATACAGTTTCCCCTAAGAGAAGTGCCCTGCCTGGACCAGGAAGAGAAGAACACTCATCTTCACAAGCTAAGGAATCAAGGCTAAAACAGACCTGCACAAACAAACTTACTAAAATAACTCTTCTAGTCTGTGAGTTTCTTTCAACGTGGTTCTTTATCATGTGCCCCTAGTTCACTACCCTTAGCTGAATGCACCTAACCTCTTCTCCTTCAGAAATGCATCATTTCTTTATTTAAAAGATATCTGAACAGTCTCACCTGGTTACTCCTTTGGGAGTAACATGTCATTGGTGAGGACTTCCCTGTACATGGGAAAGTCTGGCAAAGCCGAGCGCTTGTCTCCTGCTGCTGTGGAGCTAATGTTTGGGTCCAGTCTGTGACTATGAGAGGATAGAGAAACAGTCTCCTCGTCTATAGCATACGCTTAGCGGTTACCTTTAACTGTGGAGGGGACTGAATTGGCTGTGCTTTGTACATGTGAAGGTGTAAAAATTCTTACAAGATGGGAAAATTAGTAAGTTGGGCTGGTGTAGACTTGCCAATCCTCAGTCTAATGCTAGGAATACCTAACAGCTGCAAAAGAGTCCTGTGGTACATCTAAAGGATATTCATGTCACAATGCAGTACAACATTCTGCCTTGGTGATTTGCCCTTGTGAAGGACTTTATTTATTTATTTATTTATTTATTTCTTGGTCTTTTTGAGACAGGGTCTCACTAAGCAGTTCAGGCCAGACTTGAGCTCACTTTGTAGCCCAGGCTGGTCTTGAACTCACAATGATTCTCCTGCCTCAGCCTCCCAAGTGCTGGGATTACAGGTGTACACAACCACACCTGCCAAGGACTTTAGTTTTTCACTGAATCTAGTATAGCTTCTGGAGATGCTAAAAGAATTGGCTGAGAAGATCATTGAAGTCAGAGTTTGCTGACTCCATGACAAACTAGGACCAGACTTATTGGAAATGAATAGAGGTGGGAAGGACTGGGGCAAGCAGGGATCCAGACATAGGTCATGACTTTCCTTATGGAAATGTGACTTAGCTTCAGTGGATATCCTGAGTACAGAAAGGAAGCTGAAAAATCTATAGATTTGAAAGGAAAACATTTTTAAACTATCAGTATGTAATTTTCAATTTTAAAAATACATTGTTTACTAGACAAAATGTCTACTAAGCTACTAGTTTGCAAGCTATGAAAGTAAAACTTAATCATTGGCTTGATATCAGAATTACCAAGGCAAACAATCCATCAATTTGCTGAAGCGTGAATAAGTGATGCATGGATATCTAACCAAGTGAACAATTCATTCATAAATAATTAATCAAAGCTTTTTAGAATGTGAAGAGATATCAGAATCATCTTATGAATACCTTCATCTACATTATAGATGAAATACCTCAGATACACAAAAATTAAATTACTAGGGCTTGACCTCAGATGCACAAAATTAAATAACATGGTGCTGAATCCACGTCTTTTAATTTTTTTTGTGTGTGGAGAAGGTTTGGATCAGTGGAAAGAGCAAGTATATTGGTTTTTAACTTTAGGAAACTCGTGTGTGTGTGTGTGTGTGTGTGTGTGTCTGGGTGTGTGTGTTCTGCTGCAGTAAAAGTGTAAGTGGAATGAAATCCGTTGGTTTATATTAGTGCTTCTCAGATTTTACTGTGTGTGTGACTCAGTTGGGGAGCTCCAAATATGCAAGCTCTAATTTAGAAGGTTGAGGAGGGGGTCCAAGTTTCTGCAGTTTTATAAGCTCCCAGGTTATCTATTCCTAGGGCCAAAGTTTGTCTTAAGGACCTGCCCTCCAACAATCGCTCTGGTTACCCAGACTGCCGAAGTGTGCCAGAATACACCGTGTGCCTTGTTCTTTTATTTTCCAGTTAACACTCTGCTAACATTGCCTTTCTTCCATTTGGAATTCATGATAATAAAATATAGTAAATTAAATGTATTTTAAATTCACAAAATGGGAAAGTAGACATAAGTAAATTACTGGAAATAAAGAATGGTTAAAAAACTGAACCTTCACAATCTTCGTGAGGCAAAGTGCATGAGTCTTCTCATGTTCTGATTTATAGAAGGACATGAGTTCTCGTTGGTTGACATGGAACTCTTGAGTCATTTTGGTAACTAATATTAACAAAAAATGACATCCCAGAAAATACAGGAGAAAAGGTATTTCAGGATATAGTAACAAATATTCCACAAGATGGCAGTAAGTGCCTATGCTTTACATTTTTCTTTACTTAACCTTTTACTGAATATAAATTCCATCAGGGAAAATGTTTTAGACTTTAAATTATGCATTTTTTGCCATGTAGACTAAACCAAAGAGAAGTTATATTTTTTCTCAGACCAAAGAATTCTGAATTTTTTATCATAACTTTGTCTTTGTGTTACATATTAACGCCAAACTTTAAACTTGTATTTGGTCTTTTAGTCGAGGTTCCCATTTACAAGTAAAATAAATACATTCTCATGAAATATAGTTAAATTTGCAATATAATAAAATATGATTATATTCAAAACCATAAATATATTTTCTAATTCAATTTGGATCATTTACTTCCACTTAAAATACCTCTTAAAATTTTATCCTATTAAGAAAAAAAAAGTAAAAGCAAATTTTTCATTGTGTTACCACTTTGAGTCTAGTGGTAATTTCATTAGTACACACTGCATCATAAACATTAAAGAAATCCCATTCACAAAAATGTTTATAATTTCTTTGTTTTCTCTAAACTAGTCTGAAGAGATTAACGAGGAAGAAATGAAACAAAAAATATATTAGGTGAGGGTTTTAAAAGTTTTTTGTGTGTGAATAAAAAGAAATGGGTAGTTTTTCTAACCCGGTGATATTAATGTAAGTGGGCATAGACCTGCTGAATTCTGCTGTGATGGACGCAAGATTGGACATTATTCTTTTTTTAAGATCATACTTGTGACCTAGAGATATTCATTTAGTGGATTTGGGCTTGATTTCTTCTAGTATAAATTATACAGATTATTTAATTTAATTTCCATCTTTTCCTTCCACATTCCATGCTTATCAGGAGACAATATAAACCAGTAAGATAAACATAAACTTTGAAAGAAGCCTATGGTGAAGAGAAGTTAATGGCAATCTTCAGAGTGGCAGTATATTCTTAAGTTTTTTCTTCACCTAATCTATGAGATTCAATCAAAATGTACCATGAACAGCTAAAGAAAAAGAGTTTATTATAAAAAAGGCACAGTACCTACAGTGCCTCTGAAACTATTGCCTTTGCTTTGAGCACATTTATCACATCATTCTTGCCACTTTTTGAAAAGTTCTGAGATCCTCTTTCGTATCTTTATGAAGTGTGATTAAAAAGAAGTAGGGTGAACACTACTGCCAAGTACTATCCAATGAGAAAGCAGGCTCATAAAAACATAATGGTGTGTCCTCATCCACCCTATGTATTGGATTTCGTGCTGTGTGACTCCTGACTCTTCCTCAAAGTCAGGATTATCATGAAAGGTAAATATTTTCAATCGGTTCAGGACATAGAGGCAGCCCCAACAGTGCAACTCAATAAAAAGAAATTTCATATCTACTGATTAGTGTGCTGGAAGCATTGGGGTGTATTTTGAGCGAGACTAATGGTGATGTGTATTACTGTAATAACTTATAAAAATGAGTATTAAATGCAAGCTTTGATTTATACCTTGTAAATTGCTCATAAAGAGACTTGCAGAGCTGTATTTGTTTTAAAATAACTTGAAAAGGAGGGGGAAGCTAGAATGTTGCTTCAATACTAAAAGGAGTAGCTATTGTCTGTATTCTTTGCTTT
>NW_004955440.1:5931066-5943425 GCF_000276665.1 Chinchilla lanigera
AACAGTCATCCTACCTCAGCCTCTCGAGTGCTGGGATTACAGGTGTGCGTCACCACTTCCGGCTCTATTAGCACATTTCCATCATCTTCACATTGCTTGTGAGGAGTTGCTACATGTACATAACACAACCCAATTCTTCTTCCATTCCCTTCTCTACCCCTTCCCTCCATCTCTGGTCCCCTTTCCATCTGAGAAAGATCTCTCTCTATTTCCTATCATCTGTCTTTTATCTTGTTCTTTCTTTGTATTTTAGTTTTCTCATAAAAGAGAAACCACACAATACTTAAGCTTGCATGTCTGGTTTATTTCACTTAGCATCATTCTCTGAAGGTTCATCCAGTTTCCTATAAATGGCTCGTTTATTTTTCTTCATGGCAGAGTAATACTCCATTATGTATAAATACCAGATTTTCTTTATGCATTCATCTGTTGAGGGACATATAGATCTCTTCCAAGTTTTAGCTACTGTGAACTGTGCTGCTATAAATATGGATATTCATGTATCACTGTAATATTTTTGTTGTGGTTTGTGTCTGGGTGTCCCCCCAAAGCCTCAGGTGGTCATGGGGCAGGCTTTTAGAGTTTGATTGATTATGGGTGTGAGAGCTACACCCACCCTGGGTTGGATAGTTTGCATATATAAGAAAGAGGAAGAGGCTTCTTGTGGCCATTCCTCCCTTTTTTGTGCTTGTTGCCTTTGCTGTGTTCTGCCGCCATGAGCTGTAGCCCTCTGCCATGTGCCGCTCTGCCTTGTAACCTGCCAAGTATGGACTGAAACCTCCACAAACTGTAAGCAAAATGAACCATTCCTTCCTTAATTTTGGGCATCAGGTATTTTAACCCAGCAAAGAGAAAAAAGTAACCAAGACAACTGTGTCTTTACCTCTTCCAGGAAGATGTCTAGAAGGGGAATTGCTATATCAAATGGAGTTTCTAGTTTTAGTTTTTTGAGGAATCTCCATAGTGACTGTTGCATATATTTCTGAATCCCTTTATAATGATTCAGAGATGAGGTGGAGGCATGTTGACCACTATCTTGTGGACCATTGTATCATTACCACACATCAACAGTGACTCTTGTTTCAACTACTTTTGGGATAATTTCACAGCAGTGAATTGCAAAAATTTTTGACCACATGATTTAGTAACAAACACGGCTGAGTTATTTGAACACCAAAACATTGGACTTGTTATCTTAGGAGTTTTAGACATTGTATCAGATAAACCCTGTGACAAATATGCTAAATGCATGCTTCCTATGCGAACTGTTTCATGCCTAGTTGTTTACAGGTGATCTGCAAAGGTGTGTCTTCTGTCTTTTGGAAGGTGGCAATGTCTGGGAAGCACTGACCTTACCAGTGGAGCAGATGGAATGCAGGCCCAGAACACAGCGCTGTCTAACGTGGATGGCAAGAAGAGAAGCCATATTGAAGGGACTTTGGAAGGAATCGTTAGGTTGTGTTCATGTTTAGACAGACTTGTAAGAGGTATTCATGAAGAAACAGAGGTGAACATAAGTAATCAGTATGACTCCTGCTGATTTCACTATCAACTACAAAATAATATCCTATGCTATGAAATCTTTCTTTTATTTGTTAAAAAGCTTTATTCGTTGAAAAAGTACTTATTGGGAGCTTAATTTTTTGAGACACAGTACCTTTTTTGGGGCTACAATTGAATCAGAACAGCCAGTTGTTTAACTCATGAAAAGAACGATGAAAAGTTAAAATCTTTTCTTTTGCTCTTGATTTATATTTTGGGTTTCTCATATAACATGAATCATGTGATATTTAAGCTTGTGTGTCTGAATTATTTCAATTAATGTTATGGCTGCACAATGCATCCAATTTCTTACAAATGACTCAAATTTATCTTTCATTATGGCAAAGTAATACTGCATTGTGTGTAAATACCAAATTTTCTTTATATATTCATCAGTTGGTGGTTACACAGACCACTTGCAAGACTTACCTATTATGAATTGCACAGCTGTAGACATGGGTATACATGTATACACGTTAAAGACATGTCATATGATGCCTTTAATTCTTCCAGGAAGATACCTAGAAGGGGAATAGCTGGGTTGAGTGGAATTTTTAATTTTAGTTTTTTGAAGACTCTCCATACTGACTTCCATAGTGCTGTATGTGAGAAATCTGAAATATCATATTAAATAAAGAGAAAAATAAAGATTAATAATAGGAAGTAGAGAGACCTTTCTCAAAGGAGAAGGCAATCAAGATGTTGAAGAAGGGTGGAGGGAAGAGGTTACAAAAGGGGGTGAAAAAAGAATGACGATGTATTGCGTACATGTACCAAGTCCCCATCTGTAATGCAAACATCATGTATTATGAGCCTATACTAATAAAAACTTAAAATGCTGTGTGTGGGTGCATGTACATGTGAGATTTAACTGAACAGACATAGTAAATCTTATAAAAATGTGATTTTACTTCAACTTCTTTCTTTTATAGGTTTAGGATCTAGGGCTTAAATTATTTGTCCTAAGAAACCTTGTCATTCAATTTTGTAAACAAACCCTGCATTTCTCTAATTCCTTTCTAGTGCACTTTTTCTTCTTTCACATGGGTATTTTTTTCACTAACCTGTAAAACAATTCTTCAGTGAGGTTTTAAACGTTAGCATTTAGGGTCCACTTTGGGCACTTTTTAGGAGATCAACTGGGGCTCCAACCTATGCCCTCGGGTCTTTACCAAAGAGGTCAGCAGTGCACCTATCCCTTATCTTGCAATAATAGCAAACACATACACACACACGCACACACACACACACACACGCACACACACACGCACACACACACGCACACACCACTATTTCCCCTGCTGAGAAAAATCAAAAGTGCAGATGTAGTCTAGAGTTCTGAGACCTGTGCTCAAAATCTATTTCTGTCCCAGATGACCTTAGTGGAGCCACACCAGTTCTTTCCTGAAATGAGTGGTTTATTGATTGGCTTTTCATTGATTTCATTCACTATCTTCATATTAGGAAGCCACAGACTAATTAATGCTCAGAAAATAACACTAAACATCTTTATAGTGCAAAAATTTTCTGAAGTCATTTGAAGAGCTGTGTATTTTCTGCTAGCTGTTTTTCTAAAAATGAGTTCTATCATCACTCCACATTAATACTAACCTCAAATAAGCAGGTAGTTTTACTACTTATTGACCCCAAATAAGTGGCTAGTTGAGATTCTTACTTAAATCCAGAGACCTTCTTATGAGACAGTAACTGTATATTTATGCTGGTTATTGATTAACCAGTATTTAAACCTCTGTAGGTCTTGGAAATACTGCATTTGATATTTATCTAAAATTTTGTCTTTTAATGTAAAGTGTGATTGTCAGGATTCAAAGTTATAATAGATTGTGCAGAAAGCACTTTAAATTACATTGTTCAGACTAATTGGAGAAAGTATTATTCAGTAACAATGTATAGCACTAATTGCAATATTTCAAAGAAAATCTTTGTATTTTTCAAAACCTGCAAGTATATTAATCCTAGAACTATGATTCATTCCAAGGATATTTTATCACAAGTTCAGAATTTATACTATAACATTCTGTAATATAATTAGTACTCCAATAAAATATTTTGCTCTGAAGTACTTAATAAATGTACTCTATGAGTAATAATATTCTTAAAATAAATTCCAGGACAATTTTTGCAGTTCTTCTTTCAAAATAATTGCACATAATTCTAGAAAAAATATATTGGAGATGAAAAGCAGACAGGCTTTATTTCCTGGACTTAGCACATAGGGTAGCAATAGTCCATAATGAAACTGCTAGATGTGGAGGAAGAAAATGATAAAGGATTAAACTTAAAGGTTCAGAAATTCAGCTCAGTAAAAACCCACAGATTTTGCCTATTAGCTTCTATTTTTATCACAATTAATAGAAAAGCAGGAGAATTTGATTTTTTCTTTGTGTGTGGGGGTCTCACATCACTATCAAACTGCCAGTGTGATTCCTCATTAGATAGATAAACATGTCTAAGCTTAAATGACTAAGTCTCACCAATCTGATGCTCTTAACTCAATGCAACAACCCATTAATGCTTCTAAGGCTCCTTTATTTTTTTAGTGATTTATTTTATCTATTTATCCTCTGAGCTCAATATGGGAACGATATGAGCTTTATTATTTGAAAATCCTACAGGACGGGGGGAAAAAACCCTGTGTCATTCTAATGGAGGCAGTGGGTGTCTTCCTGGATTCCAACATCACAGAGATTGTAGACACAATCATTTTCTTTCGCTTTATAGCACTAGAGAATTATCTGCTTTGTTTCATGAAGCGTCACTATTTATGTAAAAAAAAGGCTACAATTTAAGAAACAGCATAAATAGTGGTCAGCCTTTTTCAGGTGACATTTTAGTGCCCATCTTGTAGACATTCCTTTTAATGCTGTCAATATTTACAATGGGATAATTTCACCGCTGAAAATCAATTTCATGTAAATGCCATTCGCTAGGAGTTCTGGTGATGAAGGGCCCTTCTCTCCAGCCTCTCTCCTTGTCTGTTAGGCTTTTTTGCTCTGCAGTTTATTATCTGTGCCTTCAGCCACACAGATGCTTAGGACACTGACAAGAATGATCTGGTGTGCCAATTAGTCTCAGAAAATCCCTTCTCTGAGACTGCGTGTAAATGTTGGAAATGACCATATTTAAGAAATTGCTAACATAGACTGAGTATTCCACTGCTGACCTTCTACGTTTATGCAAAATTTACGGCTGTTCAAGCTCATGTGACCTTACTGTTTTAATCAAATTATTTTGTTTCATTCTATATTATACATATTCCATTTCTGTCAGGCCTTCCTCCTTATTATGAGGTATGTAATATTTATTCTACTTTTCTTACTTTTTCTTTGTTCTTTTTGTTTGTCTTTGATGAATTTTCCTTTCTGGATGATTAACTTTCCTAAACATTACCCTGTCATGCACTGGCCAGGTCTCTGCATTATTCTCCCTTGTGTATATCCTCTCAGATGACCCTTAAGGGAGTGACATGTTCAGATCTGACACAGTGTTGGTACATAGGTGGCTGGTCTGCAATAAATGTGAAATCTCAGAACTCTTACTATCTGTGAGGAAGAGTCTGCTTATGTGCTAATGAGTTTACGAGAGGGTGTTGACTTTGAATATCAACCAACAGTTTATGAGAAGCACACATTTCTTCTTACCTTATAATCAGTGATTTCCACTTTTCGGTTCCATTTGGCTGTATCAATACACAATTCCAGTGAGGTTTGAGGTTGTTTGGTCCTTTTCTCCACAGTATTGTCCAAATTCCAAGAGACTTGGTACCAAAGCCATGGAGGAAAATCTTGCAGTTCTTAGAACGTAAGTACTCAATATTCTAGGTCAAAACTCAATCCCAGTAAGATATTCACTGGTCCATCAAGCTCTTGGTCATTCATTTACACAGGATGCTTTGAAGATACATCTGTGTCTTATCAATATGCCTGTGTTATTGGGCAGGATTCCAGGAGGTCATAGGGACCTCAGCTTGGCTTGTAGTTTGTGCTCTTGACATACATAACAGCAAAAGATTTTCTGGACAGGTCAATATGAGGCAGGGGCAGATTTATTAGACAAAGCTAGAAAGTAAGGGAAAATAGAGAGCTGGGTATGGTGATAGACAGCTCTAAGCCCAGCACTATGACAGGCTGAGGTAAGGGGATCTCAAGCTTGAGCCCAGCCTGGGCACCTTAGTAGGTGAGAATCTGTATCAAAATTTTAAAAATGGAGGTTGTGATGGGTATGTAATCGGTGCAAAGGCACTGAGTTGAATCAAGAGGAAGGGAGAGAGAGAAAGAGGGAGAGGGAGAGAGAGGGAGAGAGAGAGAGAGAGAGAGAGAGAGAGAGAGAGAGAGAGAGAGCGAGCAGATATTTCAATAGCTTTAGCAGCTGGAAGGACACAGTGGGATCCAGGGGTTCAGACTGGCAGGCTGGCAAAAGCACAAGGTCCACGGTCAGCTTGTAGAGTCACTGAGGTAGGCTAGAGTCCCCTTGATCATTAATTGTGTTCTGTTTCCAGAGCACAGAAGGAATCCTCATGACTTGAAGGATAATTTGGTTCACATGAGGTGATTGTCATTGCTCCTTTTTGAGGGGGGGATCTCACCATAGAGTGGTCTGCAAGGTTCCACGTTTCCTGGAACCCCAGGTGATTACAGGTTTGGAGTAATGGCTGGGTAGCTGTAGGCAATGCTTCAGAAGAATTGGAAGTGGACATTATATATACTGGTAATTGAATGTCCTTGTAAATCCTGAAAACTACTTTACTTTTATCTTGGTGTCTTCAGTCTTGAAAGAAATGAGATCCACTAGGTACATGCACGGCCAATAAACCTTGCAGTGCACACACTCCTTAAGAGATTATCATGTAGCGCTGAACAGGGACCTGGATCAAAATTTTAAGGCAACAGTGAGAAAAAAATTGAGTTTTCTTTTCTCCTTTCTACCTATCTTTATTTTTTGTATGCTACCTCAGCTCTCCTGCTTCCCGTGTCTTTATCTGGAAAAAGGTCCTGCTATCTCCCTCTGTGTTCATCTGGCATGCAAGGTAAAATTTCCTTGCTTCCTGATTTGATAAGTCTTCTTAGTATTTTGCCATTCATTTTTACAGAGTGCAGGATCACTTTCTTGGGGACTGATCAATATTTATGCCCCTGCTGTTTCTCTTCAGCCTTTTCTTAGTCCTAGAGATTCTAGTCCAGTCTGGATGGATGAAGGTTGTGGGTAACACATCCTTGCTCTTATTTGTGACATTTTCTTATATTCATCTTTTCTCTGCATGAACAGTTTGCATTCTCCAAGCAGTATCTCCCAAAAATCAAATGACTAAGGAGAAATCCATTACTGCTCTACTTAATACCATTACATCTCTTAAAGATAGTAAAAAGTCATAAGCATTTAAACTTAGCTACATGTTTAAATGTGGAAGGCCTGTATGGGCAAGGGGAGAAATGCTGGAAAAGATGTATGAAAAGTACTTACAAAGGTATTTTGGAAGCCCTAAATGTATGTGGTGACTATATTCTGATACATTACTCTTCACTTCTTAATAACACTCGGTAATTTCCTGAGGAGGTGTGGCAGGTGTGGCATTATTGGATCTCCTGTCATGTTCTGGACCATGATGTTCACATGGTTAGAATATGTTGAATTCTCCTGAACAATTGACTGATGGTTAAACATTTGTTCAATAAGTGTAGCTGATTGCTAAATACTAGAAGGATGCACACCTTATTCTAGGATCTATCTCTTATGATGTTCTTCACCTTAACCAGAGTTAGGTAACACTAAGCCACAAACCAAGTATGCTAAATGACTTGTTTCATACTTCTGACACATGTATTGTTTGTCACATACAGTGAAAGTGAGTTTATAAAACTTTATATGCAAGGGGTATGTAACCAAGAAACTTAAGGGCCTTAATGGAAATGAAGGATAAAGAGTTCAGTAGTTTCTGGTTGTGATAAAGTAATAAAATGTACTAAGGGCTTATGTGTGAACTTTGCATTAAAGGAATTTTCAACACTTTGAATACAGGTATTAACAAATAGTTTAAAAAAACATTTTCTTCACTCTTCTTTCAATTATAAAAAGAGATTCACTGTACTAAATCATTTTGGAGATTTTGTTTCCCAAATTGTAAAATCAGGTATATATACACCTGGGATAATTAGGCAAGGTAGAAATAGATTTTTTTAATCCCTTCAGCAAGTTTGTATCTTATTTTTAGGGGGGCAATCATGATGTAGTTATTAGGCAGACTTTAATCAAACACCTCTGACATTAGCTAAGATCACCTGTAATGCTAGTGCCCGCTTAATTACTTGACAGTGGACGGCACGGTAGCCTTTGCAAGTAGGTATTTAATAAAGATGGTGTGTTTTAATATACTAATGTACTTTACATGGGGATTTTTAATTATGCCAGCTGCTTATTTTAGTTATGTCAACCTCGCTACTAAGCAAAGGCCCATGGGTAGGTTTGATCCCTGCATTAACCACTTAGGTCATCATTGTTCTATTGCCAGAGGGTACAACATTAAACACTAGCAACCAGCTCACAGTGTTCTGCTATTGGCAATCAGCAGCTTACAGAAAGAGAACATAAGTACTGTAGGTAAATCTACCTTTGTGACTACTGAAACAAGCCTACATCCAAGGATACAGGTGGTAGGCTATTAACACCTTCCTATGGGGAGGTTAATCTGTATTTATATTAAATGATTTTAAGCACATGCATTCAGCAGTTCAAAGACCTTAACATAGGATACCCTGTCATCTATACCAATTGCATTAAACCATGAATTTTCAAAAGTAAATGCTAAAAGGCTTAATGTTGGTGAGATGATCATGACTAAGAGATATTCATATCTGTGCTATACCCTTATGATCTAGTTTTAATTTGCATTTTTAACATTTTGTTGTCTTACTGACTGACTTCTGCAAGTGTAAAATTTCCTGGATATATTTTCAATGATAGACCCAGAATTTTAATGTGTAGTAATTCTACCATGCAGTAAAAGTATGTAAAAAGGAAAATTATCAAACATTTTCATGAACAGCTACAGATTTAAGAGAATAAACATGAGCAAATACACAAATGCTTTCTAGGTATTTTTGTTTCATTTACTGTGCTATGCCAGGAGTTCTGAGATGTTTAGGTAGCACAGCATCCTCCTAGGTCCTTAGGAACTTTGGGAAAGTTTGTGACCACATATACAAGAAGGATGCTTAGTTACTATATCTGTGGTAAAAATGCCTATTCCTTTGTACTGCTCTTTAGAGTGAATGAGATGGTATACGGGAATGGGAGAGTCTGCAGTCTACACCTAACTGGTTACCTGTCCCAACGGTTTGGGTTTTCCTTACGTTTGTCTGATATTCCATTCCCTGGGACACTTCTCCTCTCTCACTAGTTCGTGGGACTGTTTCCTGCAGTGCCATTCTTGCATTGAGTACTTTGTCCCTATAAAGCATAGTGTTTTCTTTAGCTCCTATGAAAGGTGATGAATTTTATAGTCAATCAGGAATTTGATAGTCAATCCGGAAGAAGGTTGGCCGGAAATAGCTTGATGTCCGAGTGTTGGTAGTTAATGGTACCGCAAAAGGTAGTCTAGCTCTTCCGGCATTAACTCCCCCCAATTTGATATTCTAAGCCAGCTCTTTGCTTTCTCCTCGCCTCTCTTCCCTTTCCCTCCCCTCCCCTTCTTTTTCCTTTCCCTACCCTCTTCCTTCCTTGCCAACCCACCTTCTTTCTTTCATTCTGAAGCTGTCGGGAGGTGGTGGAGTCTCAGAGGTATGGCCTACCGGGATGAAGTTTGGTCATTGTATGTGTGACCTTGGAAGGGCTATTAGAACCTCTGCCCGTTCTTTCTTTGCGGCCCGGCCACCACTGAGTGAACGGACCTTCTCTGCCGTGTGCTCCCACCCTGACTTTCTGCGCCGTCCCGTGCCCAGAGCAACAGCACCAAGCGCCACAGACTGAAACTGCTCAAACTGTGAGCGAAATGAACCCTTCCTCCTTCAGCTGACTGTCTCAGGTATTTGTGTTCAGTGAGAGAAAGCCGGTACCTAACATTTTCCTTAATGCAGATTATACCTGTTGATAATTAGCACATTAGAAATTAAAGCAAGTAATTGCGAAGTTTATTTCATTAAAAAATAAGCCCCTTACATGTTAATGGAAATACCATGTTTGTATGAAAAATTATGTACTTTTAAAAGAAAAACAAATGAAAAAAGAGTGAAAAGAGTGACATTTTAAAAATCTGGTGACTGGCTAAAAGAAGTTCTTTGGCTTCTCATCTATGCTTTTGCTTTCACTGCATTGCAGGCTGCTATTTTGGTGAAGTACCTGAAGAAAAGATGGTCTTTCTTTGAAAAAAATGAAAACTAGTTTAATCCCTTTCTGAAACTTGGCAAGTGGTAGTTTCTTATAGACTCATTAAAGTGTAGAGCCTTAAATGCTAAAACTGTACTTTTCATCTTCTGTTCTATGGTGAGTGGGTGATGTACTCAAACATGACTTTACTGTACCGTGCATTAGCCATTTCTTCTACACATCGACACATTTCATTATAAAAAACATATTGGTTAATCTCATTACTGCCTTTCTCAGATGTCTTTAAATATTGGAAACTGTCATGCTCACAGTGTGCATGCAAATTTTCCAAAATTTTAATATTCACTTGTAAGTGAAAGTTTTCTTACCAGAAACATATACTGTCAGTTGTTTTCCTTGATGTGAATGGCTTAATTCATTCATTTTATTGTCAAATGCCCAAATCTGAATAATCATAGAGCTTGTCAGTTGCCCTTTGAAGTAGAAATAATTTTCCATGAAATAACCCACTAGAACAGCTCATAAATCAATCCCACCAGTGCATTTACTTGAGAAAACCATTGTACTTTAAAAGGCAGTGTAAGCACTTTATAATGTTCTTTTTATTTTATCACACAAAATATCAAAAAGATATGTACTCCAGAATCAAACTTTAATGAAATTAGCTGTTACTGATTGCTCAGGGAAATTCTCAAGGGAAGCTAGCTTTTTTGGGGAATTTATTTATATCTGTAACTATCTGACAGGGAACACTACTGACTTCATTCTTGCTCAGGTTTCAGCAGTTTTTACACTTTGATTTTGTACCATCGATGCATAGTTGACAAGCTAAGAAAAGGCAATAACCTGTATTATCAGAAAAATTATTTTGATCATACAACTGCCCTGAAAGTGTCTCTGGAACTATCACTGTCCGTGGACAAACCTGGGATCCCTGGCCTAATAATCTTTTGTTTTTTCATGTTGTTTTGCTAAAAGTGGTAGCATGCTTTAACCTGGTGTTTGCCTTCCAGTGTAACTTCAAATTATTGGACCTTAAGTGCTCTGGGAGAAAGGAAAGACAACCTTAACCACAACAGCTAAGAATTATGTAGCTGGATCGACTACACCTTGCAATAAATTCAAGATTTGGATTGTGTCAAAATCTGTGGGTATACTCATTAGCTTATTCTTCCAGTATCATTCCATTCTTTGATTATTACTCAAGCTAAATAGAACACATACTGTGAGCAGTGACTTACGGTAGTACCTTTGTGTACTTTCCTTCAGGATAGGATTGATGCTCCTAAGTGCCATGGAGATTGTGGAAAGTGCATTCAAATGTGAGGAGAAAATATTCTGACTTTCTGGCTTACTCCTATGGAATGGACTCCCTAGCAGGGTTCAGCCTTTTCTCATTCTATCTTTCTCTCGGTATCTACCTCAGAATCAATTTCATTATTTGTTTTTGCTTCTGCTGGAGATATATCTACTTAAAAAGATTCACCTTTGCATTTTACATTTTTTTCAGCTAAAGTTAAAAATATTCCCTTTTTACAGAATGGTTGCCTCAGCTCGTACAGATAATGACATGTGATGGCTCAGTAAGAAACCGCTCCAGCAGGGGTAGACACGGTTCATCTCAGCATGCTGCACTGCCCCTGCCCACTTCTCTGAGTCTCAGGGATCCCAGTTTAGCCTTCAACTTTTTGATCTGCAGACACAAAAAGCCAGGTAGAGAATACAGATCTACTTTAGCTGCTGTGTTGCTAGCAGAGCGCTGCATCAGATATGCACCTAAACACTGAAACCTCCTATAGAGAATTGAAGAACCAAAATATTGCCCACAGCCACTTTCTTGTCTTCTAGAAAGAAGGAACTCAAGTGTTTCTTTTCTCTAGATGTGAGGATCAGTGCTTGGAGACAATATCAGCTTTGAATACTGTTTCATTACATGTAGGCAGGTGGTTTCCATCATTGTTGGGGTCCAAATGGGATTTCAGTTCTTGGCATCATAAAATATCCATCAACTAAACAAAAAAGTGAATAAACAAAGTCACTGGAGCATTCCAGATGAGTAAGATAATGAGCTAAGATAGGCTAGACTCTTCCTTAAAACTTGTATTTGAAGTCATGGAAAATTTCCTTTATTTCTTTCCTGCCTCTGGGACTCATAATTTTATGAGTATGTCATAGTTTAAAAACTGAAACATTTTGTCTGAGATGATAAATTCTAAGAGATGGTATCTACTTATTCAATCAGTGTAGAGTAGAAAAGAGATGTGGACTGTAAGGAGGTAACAAAATCTTTTTTGATAGTGTTGATCG
Source organism: Chinchilla lanigera (assembly GCF_000276665.1). NCBI lineage: Eukaryota > Metazoa > Chordata > Mammalia > Rodentia > Chinchillidae > Chinchilla > Chinchilla lanigera. Next base: position 5,943,256 of record NW_004955440.1, read on the forward strand.
ATCCATACCATACTCAAATCAAAGCAAGTAGACCAGGAAGCTATAGATGAAACTTCTGTTCCAGACACTTAAACTGTGAGTTAGGCTTATGTCCTGGGGTGAGCAGCAGATGGTATCTGGCTTCTGTGCATTCTAGAAAGCCCCATAGCCTTATTTTTTTCTTCTTCTCT
>NW_004955440.1:5943580-5962821 GCF_000276665.1 Chinchilla lanigera
GAGGGCTGGTATTACAGGCATGCACCACCACAGCAAGCCCCACCTCCTTACTTTAAAGCTTTAATATTTTGAGAACCCTATTCTCGTATCCTCTTTAATGGATATAAGAAAATTGAATTCCTAGACACTTTAAGGGAAAGGCATGTCCAGTGTTGGAGGCCTTCATTGTCTATGTAGGCGAGAGCCACAGCTGTTCACTGCCACTCTGAAATCGAAACAGGATATGACTTTAGCAGCATCACACAACTCCATGATCAGATCACTGACCACTTGCTTAAAAAAGACCCTGACTTCACTCTTATCCCTTTCAGGGCTAAACACTGTTGTATTTCCTGGCATGTATGAGCATATTTGGGTGTAGTAAGCTTACTTGACAGTCTTAGCTCTTCCTTAAAATTCTTTCTCTTTGGAGATGATTCTGTGTATAAGAAGCACATGGAGACTCAGTGTTCTCCAGTCCGAAAGCCAATCCCATTTCAAGTGCGTGCTTGTATTTGAATTACTTTAGACCGTTTTTTAAAAAAATCAGATTTCCAGGACTGACCATAGATATTCTGATTTTAAAGGTTGAGGGTGGAATCCAAATCTGTATTTTTAATTAAGTACCATTGATGAGGCTGATTCAAGTCATTCATGAACTGTAATTAGAGAAATGTTTCCCTGTTAAATAAATGATGCCCTGCATAGAAAGGCAGAGAATGAGGAGTCATTTCTCCTTACTGGAGAGAACTAATTAGTTATATCATGTGTTCTGGGCCAGCGATTCTCAAAATCTGCAGAAAACCCACTGAACAGTTAGGAATGGTCGCAGGAACTTGGCCACTGTCAGGGTGCACTCCGCTACAGACATTACTCCTGGCTGTGGATTTGTGGCTCAAGTTCTATTCTTTTCCTTGTCCTGATGTCTGATGTTTCTTCTGCTGTTCAGAGGAGATTTATGACTACGATGGTAAAATTTAACCCATTTCATTTATTTTTCAGAGTCCTGGTGCTGCTAGAAGGGGCTTTTTTCATGGTAGTACTAACTAAATGAGTGAGGATAGCAAAAAGAATGATTGTGATTTCAATTTACTGATTTACTTCCTTGATCAAAAACTCTGAGAAGTTTCTAGAAGTGCCAAAAACCATTTGGTGCCAGAGAGTTAGAGCAGGAAGATTTAGAGTTGCAACTATTCATTTGGAATTTGAGGCAAAAACTTAAAGAAATGACTCTGATGGAGATTCTTGATACAGAGCTTTATCCAAATATATTAAAAGACATCAAAGAGAAAGTGTTTTCTCTTGTGATTTTCCTTTCACTGCTAACTGAACACTTCTAAGATTGATAATGATTTATTTTACCAGTCACCTGGAATGCTCCATACCACTGTAGAAAATAAAGTCACTTTAATATTTTTGAAGGTTTTTTACTTTGTGAGATGTATCTGGGGAGTTTATTAGTCTCATTAGAAAACTAGAAGAAATTTAAGAGAACTTCCAAGGGTCCTTTTCTTTTTTTAAACTACTTTTGCATTTTTAGATATGAGCATAAATAGATAAAAGGAGAGCTTTGCCGAAATAAAAGTTGATACGTGCTTTGGAGGAGGCTGTGAGAAGGAAAGGAGCATGTATATTAATTTCCCTATAGCTGAGTCAATTCTTTCCTACTATCCATAATCAATTCTGACTCATGGTAGAAGATTCTTAATAAAAATATTTGCTGGAATACCCTTATTTTCAGTGCTATATCAGTGAAAAAGGTGTCTTATTTTGATTAGTAACCATCGATAACTGTAATTGTTTTATTCTGGGCAAAGCACACAGACATCTGCTTATTAAATTATCATAACATCCTATGACATCAGCACTAACAATATCCTACTTTATCATAATCAAAAAATTAAGAATGAGTATTTCCCTGGGATGCACAGTAGTTAGAGCTGACCTAGCCTGAGGAGGAAGAATTCGTGCCTCATCCTAGGGCTGATAGATGAGTTCCAGAAATGTTTCCCATTAACATGGAGCAGAGAAAGATGGTTTGTAAGAGAAGAGACAAAAGAGAAGCTTTTCACTTTATTTTTCTTCTTGGTGTGTGAGGTTATGTTTTTATCTAGAATAAAGAAAATATGTAAAAGCCATGATTTTTTATGACCACAGGTGCTGGGTCTCTTTCCCGGGCACCTGGTTTGCTCTTACTCAATAAAAAGTTTTTTTGTTTAATCGTTCCTGATTTCTACTAATACCAAGAAATGAGGCATTTCCTGGATGAAAAATCAAAATGTCTTCTTTGGGTGGTAAAATTAAGCCACAGTCTTGGTGACACAGGTGGACCTTCAGGACCAAAGTCTTGCGTGAGAATTAGAGCAGAGCCTCAAACTGAGTTCTGGTTCTAGAACTTGCACCCTGAGGCAGAAAGGCTGGGGAATGTGCTCAGCTGGCCAGCTCCTGTGATAATTTCTGGCAGTGGTGGAAGATATGGATACCCTCAGAGATGAGATAAGTCACACTTACCCTTCAGACTCACCTTATACTTGACCTGGAGGAGATGTTTTTCCCAGTTGCAGTTTAAATGAATACCTAGACATTTTGAAAGCCTTTTTCCTTAAAATTGCTTCCAGAGAATCAAAATCTTGTTAGAATTATTCTGGGCACTGATTCAAAGTGTGAAAGGCTAAAATATTGCCAACATGGTAATTTACACAATATAATAGCAGGGGAAAATAAATTATCCACAACTTACAGCAATGCCTTGTGAGCAGAAAGCCTCTTGGAGCATACAAAAATTATACCTACAATATATCAGCAACATAAAGCCCTGGATTATAAGAATCAGATTCAAGTTCTTGAAAAATTAGTGCAAATTCCATTTTGCCATCACTTTAGAAATTGAACAGTAATAACAAATGGGCACAGCCAGCGCTGCGGCATGCTTGATGGAATTACACATTCCATTTTGTGTGTTATTTAGCACCTCACATCCTCCAAGGGCTTTGCCCTTGTGCTTCTAGTCAAGTATGGCAACCTGGTGCCATTCCTATTTTGTCTACAAGGAACTGAAGCACTGGAAACTGGGCTTATTTCAAGGGCACCTCATTGATCTGAGACAAAGCTGAAATGGAATTGGGAGCTATCACATCTCTCTGTCCTGGGGCTGTGAAGAACCATCGCTCAGGCCACATTTTCAGAGCCAGAGAAAGTCACAGAATAAAGGCAGTTGTGTGTGCCAGGGATTCAGACCTCTAGTGATCTTTTCATTGAAATCGCTGCTCTTATCAGTCTTTTGCTGTCTGAATCTACATAAAAGTTTCTCTTTGCTATGAAGCTTCTTGGTCATCACTGCTGGGAACAGGATATCCCCTCGCTGTGTTCTTTATTATGAAACTGCCTACAACGGTTTCACCTGAGAATACAGCTTGGGATGATTAAGCAATAGGAGCCCCAAGTGAATAATATGTGAAAAGGGCAATTGCATGGGATTTTAAAGTAATATCTGGACAGCCAGAGGGAGAGCTAGCGAATAAAGGAAGCAAAGAAGGAAGAACAGATTAAGAGCGGAATGAAAGTGGGCAAATGCAGTATTTGCACAGGGACGATTTCACTACTCTTAAGAGATCGACTTCTTGGATTCCCTCATTACCCTTTTCCCATGTCAAGTCATCAAATTCAACATTTATACTTTTCCCTTCTGTTTCGGTAACTTCTGCCTTGTGCTCAATGAAAAACAGCACATGCTACCTGTATTTCATGTATCAAAGAGGCTTTGGTCAGAGAGGTGAAGAAGTCTTTTGTTTTTTCATTGAATTTGCTGCAGCAGCTTCCTGAATCCCCCCAACCCCAGTTCTACCCGGGTGTATCACTGCGACTTCCAGGTGAGTAATTTTAAACAACATTCATATCATGCCTGAAATGTTGGATAACCTTTCCTTATTCCTTTTCCTAATCTAAAGTCAACTAATTAAAGCTTAAACGCCCACATTGCTTCACGGTCTGAGACTTATTTGAATTTCTGTTAAGCTTCTCTTACATTACTTTACAGTTTCTGCTTGCAATTATACTAAAGTAAACAACTAGTTACTATCCGAGCATATCCTGATTTTTCTGTAATCACTTCGTTATTCATTCTTCCTTTTCTAGGAAATGCTTCTTCACTTCCTCCATTGTTGATCTCTTACTGTCCTTCGAGGCTAATGTTTAGGTTAACGTTGTTAGGTAAAAACAATTACCTTGTTTAGGTCATCTTTAGTACAGATTACCTTGTTCATGTGACGCATCTTTCTTGCTTGATGACAAGGCTGGTAAAGTTGGAAACTATGTCTGAGCTACTTTGTTTCCTTCCTGTTTCCTCTGCCCAACACCCACACAAATCTGCAACCATAGAAACTCAGAAAATCAATAATAAAGAAATTCCTGACTGTTGAGTGGCATAATAGTCCCAGAGACATAAATATAGGATAAGATTTCTGTACTTCAAAATAGTAAGATTTCTGTACTTTAAGAAGTAAAATTTAGAAGTGATGTGCACTCCGCATTCTTGAAACAAGAAACGTTATGTTTGCATGTATTGTTACATGAGTGAATGAGTTCTTTAAATCAAATGTACTATAAGGCACAAGTGGAAGAGGAGATCATTCTAGGATGACAGCAATGCCTTCTTAGAGAAAATGGCACATGAGTCAAATGCATGCATGCAAATAAGGGAAGTGTAGAGAAAACCAGGATTATTCAGCTGTGATTTTATGTATTGCATTTTACAATTAAGTGTGCAGATACTAGTTCAAACAGTAAAATGGTTGAGATATATTGCAAGGAAAACAGTATGTTTTTTCCTTGTTTTCCTTTGGTATGCACATCTTCTGTAGCAGCTACCATTTGCCTGGCATATATGGTACACTACATAAGTGCGTTCTGAATGAGAATGTTGCTAGTGCCAGCAAAATAATAAGCAAAATAACAGACTGAAATTCATATGGGGTATTTAGAAAACAGTGAGAAGAATATTTCCATTGGTTTGCAAGATCCCTAATAAGATACATAATTTCATAAAATTGGAAAAGAGTTTGCTAAATTATTAAACATGCAGTATTTGCACAGGGGTGCAAATACTTTGCAGTATTTGCAAAGTTCAATGTTTTTAAAAGGTTAGTTTCTAAATAATAGCCATAGATGGGCCTTCAAATACAAGGCGACTTCCCATGTTTGGGTTTTGAAGAATATTTCTTCTAACTGCCATGCCTGTGAGAACATGGATTGTGGCATACACTGGGTTGGCTACCCTAGTATCAGTACTCTTCTAGATTTTAGGAGGATTGTCCAGAAACTGTTTGATTACAAAGAAGTCAGGCTTAACCATACGCATATAATCTAGTTGTAGTGAATATGTTTGCTGAAAAGTTTACAGTGCACTCCAAAGGAAGTGTTTCCTACCTACTTCAACTTACTGCTATGTCCATTTGATTCTATAGGTGTGTCACCAAGGTCACTGTAGAGGAACTATTCTTAAGCCGCTGAATCACACAAATAATCACCTACTATAATAAAGAGAAAAATATACGCTATTTTTAATATAGTTGAACTGTATATTATTCTGGTTCTCATTACAAAAACTTTCATATCTCCATATCTTACCCCCCACATTAATAAAGATTTAATTGCATCCAGGAGTATATCTATCTTGGAGGAGGGAGGATAAAAATCACTGCCTTCAAGATGCTGCATTTTATGCCTGCACTTCACAGACAAGGGTGCAGAAATCCAGCAATGAGAAATAACTTGCGCAGAGAAATAATAGCCACAGATTTCTGAGCAGAACGTGCTTCTTCACTCCGCCATCATAGCTTTCCCCATTTCTTCCTGTGCATCTTGGTCTTGTGAACCATAAATCTACCACAAGTTTATCTTGGGAAATTTCTGCTCCATTGTCTTTTTCTGAGAGTGAAGAGTTTTTGTGAATTAGGCAAATTGTTTTTGTTCTCTATATGTTGATTTTTGACCTGCAAAATGAAAAGTACTAACTAGGACTTAGCTTATAGGGCACTTGGAAAAAGTGTAAGTGAATGTATGTGAGGTGTGAGCACAGTTCTTGGTATAGACTAAGCGTTCAGTTCAGGTTAGGTGTCCCTAATGTTTTTTCCGGGACTTCAGAGGCAATGGTTCCAGCCAGTAGATGTGGCATTTACTCAGTGCATTCTAGTCACCAGCTACCTTGTAGAGGAAGTATGGACGTATCTGGAAGTAAAATACAGTATCACTTTCCAAACATATGATGTATGGACTTGGTTGGTGGGAAGGCTGTGGGACAGAGTCTGCACAAATTCAGATGATGGATGAAAAGCAACGAGAAAAATCAAATGAAAAGACATTTGAGGAGAGAGAATTTTGTCAAGACGGATTAGGTCAGAATCATAATTTTTGGATGGAATGTGATGAAAGCTTGGGCAAAAATTGTTAGTGGATGAAATGCGAAAAGCAGACTTGGGAAGGATGTTCTGATGGAAACAGATGACTGCGCCTGGCAATGTGACCTGTGAGTAGAAGCAAAGGGAAGAGAACAAAGACAACGTCAAGCTGGATTGAATCATCACTTCTTCCTGCTGTTATGGAAGAGCGCAACCTTTTCACGCTGTGGTGAGAGAACCTTTGTGTCTCCCATGTACCAAAAGACATGATTCCATCCATGATTATAGCTGAACTCAGGGGTGTTTTGGTGTCCTGCTAAGCCAAGAAGCCAGTATGGATACTTCACAACACTTAAAAGCGAATTAGTTTACCCCATTTTGGAGGACCACGTGTGGTAAACTCTATCGTCAGTTAAATTTCCCAGATCTTCAATGTGAAGGCTGAACAATCTGAGTGAAGTGCTAACATTTGTATTGATTTTAAATGAAGAATTAATAAAGTAAACTTTTACTGTATGCACTGTTTCAGCTGGTCTTGGTGGTTTCTATCTAATTGGCAACTGTGATGGTTGAGATTGAGGATGGTTGGCTAAAATTTTTTCCCAATCTGTAGGTATTCTTTTCACTCTTTTGGCGATTTCTTTTGATATGCAAAAACTTTATAATAATATGAGATCCAGTTGTTGATTCTTAGCATTATTGTCCATGCAGTTTAATTTTTGTTCATGAACAACTCTCTGCCTACTCCTATGTCTTCTATATTTATACCTATTTCTCTTCCAGCAGATTCAGTGTTTCTATTTTAATATTTAGATCTTTGATCCATTTTGCTTCAGTGCATGGTGATAGACATGGGTCTAATTTTAGTCAGCATGTGGAAAGCTAGTTTTTCCAGCAGTATTTATTAAAGAGGTTATTTTTCTTCAAGTGAATATGTTTGGCCCCTTTGTCACAGACAAGGTGGCTGAATGTGCTTGTAGTTGTGTTTGCATCTTCCAGTCTGTTCCACTGATCCTCAGGTCTGTTTTTTTTTTTGCCTGTATCTTGCTGATTTTATCACAGTAGCTTTGTAGTATACTTTCAAGTCAGGGATTGTGATGCCTCCTGGCTTGCCTTTGTTGGCCAGGATTGCTTTTGCTATTCTAGGTTTCTTCTGGTTTCAAATGAATTTTAGGAGTGTTTTCTCTAGGTTTGTGAAGTATGCTAATGTTACTTTGATTGGGATAGCATTAAATCTGTATAACAGTTTTGGGTATATGGCCATTTTCACAATGTTTGTTCTTCCTATGCATGAGCAAGGAATATCTTTCCATTTTCTGAAATCCTCTTTGATCTGTTTTTTTCAGAGTATTGTGAATTTCAATGTATAAGTCTTTCACTTTTTTTATTAGATTGATTCCTAAGTATTTCATTTTGGGGATGCTATTGTGAAGGGTGTGGTTCCCCTAATTTCTCTCAGTGAGTTTGTTGTTCTTGTACAGGAATGCTATTGATTTTTAAGTGTTAACTTTTCATCCAGATTCACTACTGAATTTGCTTATTAATTCTAGGGGTCTTTCAGTACAGTTTTGGGGTGTTCTATGTAGAGTATCATGTCATCTGCAAATAATAATTTAACTTGTTCCTTTCTTATCCTTCTTCCTTTTATTTCTCTCTCTTGTCTGATTGTTTTGGCTAATATTTTGAGAACTATATTGAAAAGAAGTGGAGACAGTGGACATCCTTGTCTCGTTCCTGATTTTAGAGTGAAAGTTTTCAGTTTTTGTCCATTCAGTATGCTGTTGGCTGAACCTTTCACCCTTTAAGTTGCAAGTGTTGAGTCTTCAATAACGAGAAAGTGTGTAAGATAATAATTCACAGTGTTGTGTCTTTTTCCTCCTTAAGGGCTTCACATGCAGCGCTCACACTGACTTTATTTTGTAATTTCCCTTAAAAACCAGGGGTGGTTGTATATGCTTATAACCCCAGCAGTCTGAGATGCTGAGGCAAGGTGAACTCCAGCCCTAGCAACTTGGTAACTTAGCAAAACTCTGTCTCAATATAACAAATAAAAGGTGCTGCTGATAGAGTTGAGTGCTGAATCCCAGCTTGAATCCACAGTACTGAGAAAAACAAAGAAAATAAATCAAATCAAAACAAAACAAAACAAAACAAAACAAAACAAAACAAAATCATACCACTCCTGATAGGAACTGGCCCATTAATGTTGGAGAGAGAGAAAGAGAGGAAGACAGAGAGACAGAGAGAGGGACAGAAAGACAGAGAGACAGAGAGAGGGACAGAGAGACAGAGAGAGAGAGAAGAGACAGAGACAGAGACGCAGAGAAGGATTCACTTAGAATAAAGTGAGGGTTCAAGCTTACACACATATACGGCTTCCTGATCCCGTAGACTCTAACACTGAACCTAAAGAATACCTGGAACATTTTGGCAAAGGATAAAATACAGCATGGAATCTGAATCTCAGACTAGATTTTAATCAAGTTATAATGTCAGTTTATTAAGGCTACTAGCTTAAGCAGTAGGAATTTAATTTTCACAGTTGCAGAGGCTGTAAGTCCAAGGTCAAGGTATTGATAGGTTTGGTTTCTTTTGAGCCTCCTCTCCTTGGCTTGCAGATGGTCACCTTCTCTCTGTTCCCATCTGGTCTTTCCTCTATGTATGTGATCAAAAATATATTCCTGTGCATCCTAGTGTTCTCTTCCTGTAAAGGTATGCATCATACAACATCCCCATTTTATAAAAATTTTATTGTAAAGAGAAAAACAAACAAATAAAAAAACAATGACAAAACAAAGACAAACAATATTAAAAACAATGCAGAACTTCAAAACAAGGTGATAGGTAAACAATGGTTGTTATATTACATATTGTTATCTTCAAAATAGTTGTTCAGATTACCAGACACAGGCGTGCAAGACTGATCAAACAATTAAGCATTAACTGTTTCTTTCATGGAAGTCAGTGTGGAGATTCCTCAAAAACCTGACATTGGAGGTCCCATTTGACCAGCTATTTCCCTTCTGTATATCTTCCTAGAAGAATTAAAATAATCATACCACAGTCATAGATGAACACTCCCATTTTAACTAACTCCCCTTCAAAACCCTGTCTCTAGTCACATGCTGATATAGCAGAGGTAGAACTAAAATATATAAATTCAGGAGGTCCTAATTCAGCCTAAAACAACTCCCTATAATTCCTTTGGATAAATACAGTACATTAATTAAACACTATATAGTTTTTCACAGTTTGGAATATTTCAAATAGCATTCAAGACGATATTACTGGGTGCTTTGCAAATTCATAGTGATCCTCCTGATCTGCAGTCTTGGGATGACTGCAAAAAAAGAGAAAATCAAATGGCAGTAATTTACTTCCACTTGCTGGTCTATAATTCTTGCCTCTTGAGAGACTACTCCTCTATGATTCAAAGATGGATTTGAGCTTGACTAGGCCTGACGTGTGTCACAGACACATATTCTAATTTAAGTGTTGTCTTACCTTTCTGGCCAAGATTGTGATTATTTTTGAACCTGACCCAGTACTACTGGCAGATTTGTTTACATTATAGCCAACAGCTATAGCCAACAGCTACTTGTTAGATTCTTATTTGTTTTCTTATTTTTTATTTTGTTTTAGATTTACTCCTTTACAACTGGTTTTATTTATTGAAGTAGTTTTCTAGAGTAGCCATAAAAATTACCATAAATTGGGTGGTTTGAAGCAGCAGAAATTTATGTTTTCATGGTTCTTAGAAGTCTGAAATAAAGGTTTCAGCAAGGTTGATTCCTTCAAGAAACTCAGAGGATTTTTCCTCATCCTAGTTTCTGGCTGAAATTGTCTGTCCTTGGTGTTCTTTGACTTACAGGTGTACCACCTGAAACTTTGGTTCTGTCATCAAATGTGAACATCTAGAAGCTAGATGTTCCCTCAAAGCCTCATGCATTCTTAAACTTTTTCAGAAGTGGCTAAATCTAAGCTTTGTGATTGATTCAAGGTCCGATCCTGGGACTGAGGGAATAAGTGCTACACCTGCGCTAGGGTGGGTAGCCTGGATACAATATAAGGGGCAGAAAGAGCCTTGCCTCTCTCTCGTTGCTTTTGCGTCTCCCACCCCCATGAAGTATTGCCCCTCTGCCATGTGCCTTAGAGGTAGCTGATTATGGACTGAAGCCTCTACACATTGTGAGCTAAAAACAAACCTTTCCTCCTTTAACTTTGGGTATTGGGTATTTTGTCTTAGCAACTAGAGAAATGTAACTAAGGCAAATGGCATACTCCCTGTGCTTCTCTATGTCCCTGTATCTTCATATGACATTTTTTACAAAGACAACAATTCTCACAGTTAGGGCCCACTCTAATTCAGTGTGGCTTCATTTTAATTTAATTACATCTTCAAAGATCCTACTTTCAAATAAAATCATAACCAGAACTACTTTGGTTAGGATATCAGCATATATATTTTGGGGACACAGTAATATCCATACCTCAAACAATTCTCTTCTGTCCCTTTTCTTCCATAGTTGCTGTTTCTAAAGATGGTTGGTGGACTCAAATTTTTACTGTTCTACCAAACTTTCCCAATTTTTGTGTAGGAGACATTATAGTAGAATTAATAGAATATGCTGGCTGACTTTTAAAAGGTAGAAATAATAAATGAAGCATCAAGTAACTTCAAGCTGGTGAGACTCCCTGAAGACCCAGCCAATCCCTGAGATAGGCTTGCAGAAATAATTACGTGCAGGGCACAAAATTTTCTCTTTTAGCAACCACTGCATTCAAGCAAAGAAAAAAATCTTCCTGCTAAGCGGCCCATGACTTCAAGGAGAAAATTCCATACTATGCATTATGTCCCTAAAAAAGGTACTTCTACTTCTTCATACTCAATTTTTGACTCTTTCCCCTGTATCAAATTTCTCATTTCATGAAACAGTTTTTTTTTTCCTTTCTTAGTGAGAAAAAAAAAAGAAACAGGTTTTTATCTTCCTGCTACATGTACTCATTTGACTTTTTACTGGCCAATAGGTTAGATATCACACTGTTATGATTTCTTGCTGGAAGCTTCTTAAAAGGAGAGTGGTGTGTGCTTTGCCATCCCTCCCATTTGCCTAGAGATGGAGCTCACTCGTGAGGGCTGGAATGCAAGTGGCTGTTTTAGATCACGGGGAAGATGCTAAGCCAGAATATGAAAATAACTTTGGTCCCTGATGGGTTTGTGAAACTCCCTCCCCAATGTTGGGCTAAATATGTTAGTCAGCTTTCTTTTTCTGAGACAGAATAGGAAGAAAAATATATTTTGGCTGAAAGTTTCAGAGGTTTCTGCCTACGGATTTTTTTGCCCCATCAGGTTGGGCCTGTGCCAAGGCAGAACATCACTGGAGAGACAGTGGCAGGGGAAGCCTCCCAGGTCACGGCAGCCAGGAGTCAAAGAAAAAAAAGGGGACGGGGTAAAATGTCATCTTGGGTACTCCTGGCCCTGTGACTTAGGCTCCTCTCGCTCTCCTCCATGCTGGAAGGACTCATTACCTTCCAATAGCACCTCAGACTGGCAGCCAAACCTTTAACACATTGATCTTTGTGGGAAATTTAAGAGCTAATGGTCTCCATTTAAGGGTCTGCTATATTAACTCTTTGTTAATTGAAGCTTGAACCGGACCCTAACTGATATCCTCTGCCGGACTATTTTTCAGTCACACTATTTCACTTAGGGTTAACTTCCTACTGGTTTGAAACTCTGTATGATTGTTACTTTTTTTCTCTTTAAAATATATACTTTTTTTTGTTTTGAAAAAAATAACAACTACAATTCTAACTTAAAAATTGGTATTGTGCCTGAGGTAACTCCTCCCTGTTTTCATGGCTGTGAGCCTGCCTTCGGCTCTTCTTTCTGGCCTCGGCTCCTGTATCACCTTTTGAAAGAGGCTTTGGTTTAAGTCACTGACCCCACCATCACTGGACTCCAAACTCCCTCCAAGCTGTGACCCCTTGTTTGCTTCAGAGCGCCCTCTCTCACCCTCACTTCTATTTTTTTGCTTGTGTCCATATGCCCCACGTAAAACAAGATGAAGAGAGAGCAAGCCTGAAAGTTCCGGATGAAACAAAACCAATGGGGCCTTAAATGCAGTTTGAACCTTGCTTAATCTGCAGGCTAAGCGAATAGTTTAACTTGGGTCATTTCTGATAAACGTTTATGGTGAACAGGAATGAAACATACTGCTCTCAGCCAGTCGTAAGCAGCCAATTAATATGCGATTTTGTGACCAAAGACATTCCGACTGGGTTTTTCAATTGTAAAACAATCAAATGACTTCTTCCCTCCCTCCCTTCCTCCCTCCCTCTCTCCTGCCCTCCATCCCTCCTCTTTTCCTCCTCCCCTCCTTCCCTCTTTCCTTCCTTCCTTCCTTGTTTGCCTCCACAGTTACTTGAAGTACTTCGTTGAAATAGTTACTTGAAATACAAAATGTCATTGCAGCATTAAACCTTTCTCAGGCTGGTGTTTCCCATTTCTTTCACTGCTTCTTATTCAAATGTTACAATTTTATTGTGCCTCTGATTTTTCTTTAACACTTAGAGTATCATCTCAGTCTGTGTGTTTCTTTCCATCATGTATCCCTAGGGCATAGATTAAAGTGTGACTGTAAGCATTTAAGTGTACATGGAATAAATGAATGAAGTATTTTTCTGGGTCTTTTCTCAGCCTCAGAAGATTACAAGATTTTATTATCTTTGTCTTCTGTTTTTGTTTCTTTTATTTCTGTGACCCACAGCTACATAAGAGAAAATCTATAATAAAAATTGAAATTTGGGCTTTGCATTCTTTCCTGAGTCCTGTTTATATTGTCCAATGATTCACAAGCTCTTTTTTTTCTATTTCAAAAGAAACAATACATAATTTAGCTTAATAAATAACAGGTATTTAACAAAATCGCATGGTTTTAGCATAGAATTAGGAGCATGTATTTTAAGCAACTCTTCAATTTTATTAAAAATGTTTGAAATTGTTTATGCAGATCTTGATGTTTATGCAGATCTTGAATGTGTGTGTAGTTAGGCTTCCAATTATATAATGCTGCACTTCTGTCTATAAAGTCATGCCAAGATGTTAATATGGTCATTGTAGTGACACATACTCAGATGGCACCTGAGTTCAGCCACTTGTTTTGCTCTCCTGGTCATATGCTTATCCCTGGCCCTCCCCCAGCCTCTGTCCCTGTCCTTCAAGTGCAGAAGATCATAACTCCATGACACAGTTATTGTTAGAATTGTTAGGGATGATACTTATTACAGGTTCAAAGTGAACCCTGAAATATTTAATCTCTCCTCTGTGTAGCTGAAAATACTAAAAACTCCAAGAAAAAATATTAATATTTTTAATCATGAAATACAAAACACACACAGAAAAAGGTATAAACATAACTATACATTCAATAATTAAAATTCAGTAGTGTAGCTACTGAATTTGTATCTACAGTGGTGCAGATACAAAGTCAGCACTTAGAAATCAGTAGTATTCCTCTACACAAACAACAAACTCACTGAGAAAAAAACTAGGGAAACCATACCCTTCACAGTAGCATCCCGAGAAAATGAAATACTTAGGAATCAATCTAACAAAGTAAGTAAACGATCTGTACAGTGACAATTACAGTACTCTGAGAAAGGAGATTCAAGAGGACATCAGAAAATGGAAAGATATTCCTTGCTTATGGATAGGAAGAACCAACATAGTGAAAAGGACCGTACTCCCAAAAGCATTACACAGATTTAATGCAATACTGATCAAAATATCATTAGCATACCTCATAGAAGTAGAGAAAACACTCCTAAAATTCATCGGGAACCAGAAGAGACTTAGAATAGTAAAGGCAATTCTGGGCAACAAAGGCAAGTCAGAAGTATCACAATGCTGACTTCACATTCTACTACAAAGCTACTGGGATAAAATCAGCATAGTACTGACAAAAAACAGATGCAGGGACCAGTGGAACTAGAAGAAAGATCACCTCTTTAATAAATTGTTCTGGAAAAACTGGCTGTCTACATACCAAATACTAAAACTAGACCCATGTCTATCACCATGCACTGAACTAAAGTCAAAATCGATCAAAGACCTAAATATTAAAACCAAAACACAAAATCTTCTAAAATAGAAAGTATGTAGAAATCTTGAAGACATAGGTGTAGGTAGAGAGTTCATGAACAAAACCCAGAGTGCACAGGAAATACTTCAAAGAATCAACAGCTGTGAGCTCATACTATTAAAAAGCTTTAGCACAGCAAAATAAATCACTAACAGAGTGAAAATACAATCCACAGAGTGGGAAGGAATTTTGGTCAAATATCCCTCCAAAAAAGGATTTCTATCTAGAATATGTAAAGAACTGAAAGAATTTAGATCTACCAAATTCAAAGACTCAGTCAGAACATGGGCACCTGAGATGAATACACACTTCACAGATGAAGAAATACAAATGGTAAAAAAAATATGAAAAAATCATCAAGAAATCAACCAATAACAAGTGCTGGAGGCACTGTGGTAAAAAGGAACCCTTCTCCACTGTTGGTAAGAATGTAGACTGGTGCAACTGTTATTGGAAATCAGTGTGGAGCTTCCTCAAAAAGATAGGATTAGTTGTCCCATGCCACCCACCTATTGTCTTTCTGGGTATTTTCCCCAGAAGAATTAAAAGCATCATACCACAGCCATATATGTGCACCTATGTTTACAGCAGCACAATTTATCATAGCTAAATCTTGGAAACAACCCAAATGCCCATCAACCAAGAAATGGATAAAAAATATGGTATTTTTATGCAACGGAGTACTCCTTGGCCACAAAGAAGGATGAACTTGAAACTTTTGTAGGTAAATGGATTCAACTTGAGACCATTCTCATAAGTGAAATAAATCAGACTCATATGTATAAACGTCATATTGTTTCCCTGGTGTGAGACGCTAAAAATATAAATAAGGTCTAAAATATACAATAGCTATTGTGTAATTGGAGGGACTTGTTCAAAGGGAAAAAGGAACTAGGATGGGTGACATGGGAAAGGACAGGAGGCAAAAGGGAGAAAATGCAAGTCAGTTATTCTACTGTTAGTCTCTCTTAGTTCATTAAAAAGGAAGTATTTTGCTAATATCAATTGGAGAAACTTTTATGCCCATGTCTTGTATTCTGAGCAACTACTTTAAAGATATCAACATGTAATATATTAACTGCTGTTCTTCTCATTATTTTGTTATGAAATTTTGTTTTACCTTTTTTTCATAAAAAACAAAATGCAAAATAACTATACATATTAATGTGGTAAATTTTGATCAAGAGGTTAGTGTATTGAATACCATATCCAGAAATTAAATGTCACTGTTACTCCCACATCCTATCCTCTGAAAATCTCTTCTCAGTTATAGTCACCTATTTCCCCACCCTGTGGCTGCTATTGTAACCTCTGCGGTGATCTCATTCTTCCTCTTGTAAAAGTTTAACACCTAAGAATAGACGTCTTCACATTCTACAGTAATTTACTTTGACATGATTTTTTGAACATTATACAAATGGAATAACATAGTCTGTATTTTTTAGTGTCTGGTTCCTTTTACTTTGAATTGTACATTTGGAGTGTATATTTTTGCATGTCTGCAGTTACTCTTGCCATGTTTTTCACCTATTTTTCATGCACATTTTTTCCACTGTGGGTTATCCTAAAAAATACCATTATTCTTATTTGTATGCAACTCTCATGGAACACACCAACGTTTATTTTTAGGGTAGAACACAAGGAATGAATATGCATATCATGAACTTTATTAGATAATCCCAGAGTGTTTGTAAAGTGGTTTAGCAATCTGTCCTCTACCCAGTAGTACAGGACAGCTCCTCTTTCATATCCCCCCATGATTTCCCTTGTCACAATAAAGTTTGTGAGCAGTAAATTGTCTTTCTTCATATTAAGAACAAAAACCAAAAGAAAAAAGAGAGGCTAGGGAAATAACAGTCACTTAAGGAAAACAAAAACTGTGCCATAGCACTGAAATGAATTTAAGAAATGAGGCATAATAGCTGTTACTATTATAGGAAGATAATCACCCCTGCCCCTTTCCTCTTCCCTGAATGTGAGGAAACCCAGCCTAGCTGATTACCTTCAATACCCCAGGGCAGTAATTATTTCATGTAACAGCATGGGGCTCCCAGAATGTTGTTATCAAATTCCTCTTAGCACTATAGCTAAACACATTAAGCGAGGACTTTGTCAACTGAGGTCTGTGGGGATTAATTTGCCTTTTCTCACTACGTAACTGACAGCTGGAATGTTTTTGGAATCTATTTTACATTTTTCTCCCTCAAGGGTCCAAGAAGAATTTCTTGTTACAAGAAGACCAAAAAACACAGAATAGGGGATTTCCATTAACTGCCAAGTTCATAAATGTGTCTCTGAAAGAATGGCTAGAGAGAAATTTCTTAAAATCCCTGTTACATTTGCATTCCTAGCATTTACATGGCTCTCCAAACAAGTGCAAATCCTCTATCAGGATTTTTCTCTTAACAGCGTTGACTGGAGGGTGACTTGAAGGCAGAATGTTTAACATGCATCCCAATATTTTGTTTTATGTCTCTTTTACAATTACAACATATAATCTTATATGTGCTTTGTGCTTTGTAATAAATAAGACATTTTTCTGCTCTTTTCCAATTTTCTTTTTTCTGAGAACATTTTCAGAATACTTGCACAGGTTTGTTTGCCTCTGCTCTCTTCTTAGTTTATCACGTATGACATTTTGATTATGAAAATGAGTTTAAGCTATCATTTAAAGTGTCTTAATTAGTCACTAATATTTTGTAGAATGTCTAGCATGGTTAGTCTCAATTTCTTGTATCAAACTTAGAAGAAAATATTGCTGTGGTTTGAACATGGTTGGTCTCTTCTAAAGTTAATTTTGGAATTTAATTTTATTTTAAAGAAAGTAGTAAATGAGAAAAAAAGAATAGCAGCACACCAGCATCACAAACATAAACAAAACAAAGTAAGAACATTTAAAGTGAAACAGGGTTTCAAGATAAAATAATACGAATTAACAGTGGTTGTTATATCACCTATTGCTATCTTCAACTACGTTTCTCAGATTACCAGATGTAAGAATGGAGGATTGTTGAAACCATTAAAGAGAGTAAGAAAATAATTAATAGATAAAACATTAGAGATAATACAGAGTTTCACTAGACAAGATGGTAGGAATTCACCCTGGTAGTTCCATTGCATATTGTTACCTTCAGATCAGTTGCTCAGATTACCAGATATAAGCATGCAAGTTGGTCAGAACATAAAAAAATTGAAGCACTAACTGTTCCTTTCAATATGCCATCAGACATAAGCAGTACAGTTATCTCAGCTATTCATCTATATATTTATATTTTGCCTTCATTCTTTCTTTTTTCTTCTCTCCTTCATCCCAGTCATTCATTTAATGTTAGAATTTAATCCCCAATATGATATAGGCTGCCGCAAGTTGGGCACTTTAAGAGGTGATTAAAATTAATTAGTTATCTGAGGAGTGGGTCTGCTGCAAAAGCTAGTGTTATGGTTTGCATCTAGATAGCCCCCAAAGCCTTATGCACTCATAGGTGGGCTTTTGGAAGATGGCTGCATCATAGGTGTATGATCCTGTTATTAAGAGTGTGTGATACTGGATTTGTCCACTAACTGATTTAGCACAGTGGTAGGTGTGCCTGAATGGATTTATTGAAGACAAAAACCCCCTCCTTGGTGTGAGTGGCACCAACCAATAGGCTTTTAGTTTGTACGAAATAAAGGAAAGGTAGGAGCCCTGCTTGCTGCCTCCTTGCTGCCTTGCCATGGACTATTTCTCCTCTATTATGCCACCTTGTCTTGGAGCCAGTGGACTATGAACTGAAATGTCAACAAACTGAGAGCTAAAATGGACTCTTCCTTCTTTAACTTGTGAGTGTTGGCTATTTTGTCCCAGCAATCAGACAGTAACTATAGCACCCAGCTTGACAAAATCATAAATTCCCTGTCATTTACCATGTGATGCCCTAAGCAAAAAAATTTTTAGCGTCAGTATACATTGTGTCATATTTGGGACACACATAATTTATTTAAGGCTAGTTGTCTAAAATTCTAATGAAATCTGCCATCTTGCATTTTGTTTTACCGTCTTGTTTAGAGTTCATTAGTTTAAAAATAATTTTATTGTTCAAGCTTATTACAGGTGTCACTGGTTATTGCCAATAGCAGCTCACAGCAAGTGCAGGTATAAAACCTGTCTCCCTGGTTGCTCTGAGCTGGACAGGACCAGGAAGTGATTGGGTGTGACACCTCTGTCTAGAACGTTTCTCATTGGAGTGCCCCATTGAGAGGGATCAAGTGCTGCTGCAGAGGGAAGCTGCCAGTCTCACAGGATCCCAAAGTGCACCCTTATCCTAAGCTAACTCCACCCATCCAGTCCCATCTACAAGTGTCTGTCCCATGAGAGAAAGTTTCCATTTTATTTTTGTGCTGCTGTTCGTCAAGATTCCTCATCAATTTGTTGGCATCAGTCTGGCCATGCTCCAAACTTGCCTTGGGTCCTGAATGTGCTTGCCTTCTGATCTAATCCAAGTATCAATCAGAAATCACTTCTGAACTCAATGTACCTGTCACAGATCCTCTACATGCTCACAAGCTGAGCAACCAACCACTTGACCACCTATGCTATACCTACATCTCACCAGCCTCAAATCTGTCTAAATGGCCCTCTTAAACAGGACTGGTGAAACCACTGTGGAAATCAGTTTGGAGATTCCTCCGAAAACTAGGTTTAGAGGTCCCATTCAACCCAGCTATCCCCCTGCTGGGTATTTTC
>NW_004955440.1:5963486-6002467 GCF_000276665.1 Chinchilla lanigera
AAAAAAAAAAAAACAGGACTCAAACAAATGTCGTCACAGATGAAATATTTGGAAAGTATAAAGTGAGTGCATCAGTTATCTGTGGACAATAATGCTGATTAGCAAACAGCCACAAAAATCTCAGTGACATGCAGCAATAAAAAATATTTTGCTCACAAATCTGTAGTGTTCTGCTAATCTACTCCATTGTTGAAATCTGGGCTGTGTGTGCATCTGTGGTCTACCGTGTTCCTGCATGCCAGTGTTAAGGCTGGCTGGCTTGTCGCCATGTCAGCTGGTTATGAGCTGAACCAGGATGGCTTTGCTGTGGAATGCTGTCCTGTCTTTTATCCTTTCCAGCAGCCTGGCCTGTAGATATTCTCATGGTAGCACAGAATGTGAGACTGAGCAGAAAAGTGGCCACTTCTCTCAAGCTTTCCGAGTCACATCTGCTAATGTTCCATTGGCTGAAGCGAGTCACAATGTCTATCCAAATCCTAGGTGGGGAGATAGTCTCTGCCATGTTAGAGGGTCTTGGACAAACAACAGGGAAGTAAAAATGGAGGTGAATGTGGAATGTTAAGTTAGAGAGAAATGAGGGTAGAGATTTAGAAAGGAAGTGATTCAGGAGTTTCCAACCTTTAAAAAAAGAAACTGCTCATTGACTCCCTCATTTGTAACTAAACTGTGTGGTTTTGCCACTTATATATTTAGATACTATTTTCTGCAATTTTAAAATGAGGAGATTGTATTGAATCAAACCTCACTAATTTTCTGACTCATCTAGTTAGGAAATCAGGATTTCTTTTGTCCTTATTTAGTTAATTAATTTTTAAAGTTTACTTTATAAATAGTATATGTTCTTCTGATTTCCATGTGTCTGCTATTCTAATCTTTAAACTTGTCATATCACATATTTATATTTTCTTCTTTTTTTTCCACTACTGAAGAAACCGCTCCAGGATCAGTTTAATACTGAGCTACGTCTCTAGCCCTTTTTAATTTTTACTTTGAATAACAGTCTCGCTGGGTTGTCCAGCCAAAACTTGAACTCAAAATCTTCCTGTCTCAGACTCCCTGAGTGCAGCAATTATAGGTGTGTGCCACCACGTATGGTCACACCTTGTATTTCTTGCCTCATTCTTAAAAGATTTGAAGTTGCAAGTCCACAGATAATATTTAAGTTCTCTTTCTCATCATTAGAGAAGTGTGAATATAAATTGGGAATGACTGTAATTAGAGAGCTAAAATAGCATAAGCGAAAAACTAAGTTTTCCATAACCCCTATGAAAATATCAGTGGATTAAGAATAATATCTTTTTTTTTTTTTTTCTCTGGTACCGGGAACCGAACTCACGACCTTGCGCTTGCCAGGCAGGCACTTTTGCCGCTGAGCTAAATCCCCAGCCCCTAAGAATAATATCATTATGACAAGGGAACAACTGAGATAAATTTCTAAATTAAGGCAGGAAACATTATTATTTCTAAAATGACAGTGGGTTCTTGTCTGTTTACCCTTCCCATGAGAAAAAAATGCTAAATGAATATATAAGTGAATATATTGTTGTAGTAGAAATTAAAACTAACTATCTGTACAGGCACTATAAGAAAGAAGAAATATTCTTAAGTCTTTTACTTTCATTTAAATTTGACTCTATGAATTTCTTTCTTCTTTTATAGTATGTGAGATTGAGCTGAGGTCTTCACATTTGCAAGGCAAGAACTCCACCTCTGATCTACATACCTGTCCTAACCCTTTAAAATTCTTAGAAGTCTGTATTGTAATCACTTTGAAATAAATGTCATGATGCCTTTGAAAGAGAAACTAACTGTACGCGAAGATGAAATAGAAGATACTTTCCATCTTGATTTAGACTCTCCAGAAGTGAGAACATATGCTTTAGGTGCAGCAGACTTCAGAGAATTTTCTTAGGCATGTATGCTGGGGCACATAAGCTGAAATTCATAAAAGATGCATACTTACATATCTGGAGTTGCCTGCTAGACAAGAACTTTTCTCACCAACCTTTGGCTTCAAATCAGTGAGAGTAGAGTATTCACATCTGTTGTGTGGAATAAATGAAAAAATCAGGCCTATGTATTTCAACCCAGGGAATTTCAGTCTGTAGCTCAGTCAGAACTATACCATTTAAAGTGTAAGTTATAAATGTGTTTACTTGGCTGTTTTGGAAGCTTTAGGTTCACTGACTTTCTCCTGGCAAAATTGGAAGTGACTGAAGCTCTGTTGGTCAAGGTAGAATATCTTGAGTATCACATATTGAGAACTAATACATTTTTTCATATATAAAATGTAATTTCAGCCATTGAGGAATAAATTTAAAGAAATCTGGAGTTCAGGTGATAATTCCAAATTAAGAACTAGAGCCAGTAAGTTGGTCTTATCAAAGGTAGAACCAGCACATCAGGCAACTTCACACATATTTCATTATACATGCCTGTCAGCTGTAGGTCACATTCTGATATCATGAATTGAATAGTTTTGAGAATGAAGAATCTACAGTATTATAGATATCCACTGAACGCATGTGAGGAGGGCAATATAGGTGGCAAACTGTGCCATATTCCACCACAGGCTAATCAGCGATGTGTTCCTGTTATTACTATTCACACTTTACAGGTAAAGAAACTCATACCTGAAGATGATAAATAAGTTGTTCATGTTCACACAGAGTTAGTAGAAGTAAAACTGCAAAATGGACCAACTTTAAGAGAAAATATATTTTTTAATAATGGTGATATATCAATTTTAAAAGAGCAATATTATTGTACATTATACATAAATTAATTATACCAACTTGTTATGATAACAAAATAGATTGGTATATTATCATAATGTATAAAACAGTATTTATGTTATACATACTATATTAAATATATACTGCTTAAAATATGTGCTAAAATGTATAATTAAATAAAATTATAAGATATATACAATGCAATATATATCATATGCTATATATAAATATATAGCATAGCATTTGCCACTTAAGCCCTTTTTAAGTATACAGTTCAATGGGTTATTATAGTCACAATATTGTGCAAGCATCACTACTATTTCTGAAGGTTTTTCTTTAAACAGAAACTCTGAACACTCCTCCAGCCTTGATGACCACTAATCTACTCTCTGTTTCTGTGAACTTGCCTGTTCTAAATATTTCATGTAAGTGGAAAAATGCAGTGTTTGTTCTTTTGTGTCTGGCTTATTTAACTTAGCATGTACCAGGTTTTGTTTTTCCATTTGTCTTTTGTCAATAGACACTTGGGCTGTGTCTACATTTTTTGTATTATAAATAACCCCGCTAAATTATAAATACAAATATCAGTTTATTTGCTTTTAATTCATATAGCTATAGACCTTTGGGTATGATATCTGGATCATATGATAATTAGAGGCTTATTTTTTTGAGAAACAACTAAAATGTATTCCTTAATGGCTGTATAATTAGATTCCTATGAACAATGTAGAGGGCTCTAGTTTCTCTATACCCCCACCAACATGTGTATTTTCAGTGCTTTTTAAAATTACAGCCTGCTTGGTATGTCCAAAGTGGTATCTTGTTTTGATTTGCATTTTCAAAATGATTAGTGATGTTGAGCATTGCTTTTATATATTTGTTGGTTAATAGCGTATCTTCTTTGGGGAAATGTTTATGCAAGTCCTTGGCCCACTTTGCTATCATGATAATGTGTGTAATGCACAAAAGTTTTAGTATTAATGTTCAATTTATTTATTTTTATTCCATTGTAAGTGTTTTGTTTGCATATCAAATAATCCATTGACAAATTTGGGCTATGAACGATGACATTATTCAGAAGAGATAATTGCTGAAAATTTGACAGATAACATTCTAGTTGCTCTTTTTTCATATTCTTCTACAATTCATTCCTTTATTGAGTTTTAAAAATACACAGTGAAATCCATAAAGACACATAGCACATTCCACATTATTTTTGATAAATTAATTTTAGAAATTTGATTTCTTAAAAACTGTAATTTTCATTTAAAATTATAATTATTTAGATCTGAAAAATTTTATTTTATAAACATCTTCAAGGAACCAGCTCTTTAAGGTAGCTTGTGAAATGTATGTAAAGTGTACAATTTATTTTAAAGTAATTTAAATATTTCTAAGCTAAATTTTAATGATTTTGCATATGTACTTTTCTCACATGTAATTGCAAGTTTACATCTACTTTGACTCATGAATAATTTAGGATGTTTAGTTACTTTTGATGAGTAAGTGGTGATAGGGGATCTAGGCTGTTACTGGTAGGCTATTGTCAGAAGGCTTTCTGGTTGACTCTGACCTAGGAGGTGAAATTTCTTCCTTAACCCTCATTTATACTCTGTGTTTTTCATCTCTGCCTCTACTTAGAGTAACAGCCTTTAGAATTGTCCCCAGCACACTACTCTACCACAAATCAGTTTCTATTGAGTACCTGATAATTTTTATGTTGTTTGAAGCCTTTTCAAATGTACAACGATTGTGATTGCTAGAAACAAGAAGGAGGAAATGACTGCGCTCTCACATTCCATTGCGCAAGAGCTGTAAAGATGGTTGCAATTCACAGTGTCAGCACAATTATGGGTCTCAGAACCAGGGAACATGTGATGGCAGAAAGAAATACGATATTTTTCTCTTGTTGGGAATTTCTCAACTTGTGAAGCAAAACAGTGTGAATTATGTATTAGTCGATTCCTTTCATAGACACATTACTGTTATCACATTTTGTATGAGATTTTTGTGGAGCAAAGAGCCTTTTATTTAAATATTAGAATACATTCCATGCTTCACGAATGTTTTTGAAGTTATTTATTGAACTTTTACAGAAGCTATGAAAAAGAACTTTTGAGCAGATGATATTTTTGAACATGAAAATACTCCAGAGAGCTTCTTAAGTGTGCATCTCAGATTCTGACAAGAAACACGATGTCCATGTGGT
The DNA here is from genome assembly GCF_000276665.1 of Chinchilla lanigera. Taxonomy (NCBI): domain Eukaryota; kingdom Metazoa; phylum Chordata; class Mammalia; order Rodentia; family Chinchillidae; genus Chinchilla; species Chinchilla lanigera. The sequence continues at coordinate 5,968,431 of NW_004955440.1, forward strand.
ACGTGCACTTTGAAAAATCCAAATAGCACAAAATAGCAGGATCAGGTTTAGCAGTGCTTCTAACACTCAGTGCCAATGGCAGGCTTCGTGAATATAATTTATATCACTCAGAGAAATAATTAGACACAAATATGTAACTAACGTCTGAGCAAAATAAAAATATTAAAATAAATAACTTCCTTTAGGAATAAGATATATAGGTATGAGATTTAAGATAGAAATTCCACATACATAAAAAAGTAGAAGTTGATTTGTCCTATAGAAATAATTTAAGCCCTAACTGACAATATTGTATCAGTCTTTAAAAGGTAAGTGTTGTTCTTAGATTTCAAATATGATGTATGTTCAGGAATTTGTCTTATTTTTAAAAAAATATGGCAAGTTTACTATTTCAAAATAGTCCTAAACACCTCTTAAAAATGATTTTTAATATTCCTTCTAGAGAAGTGGGTATCTATTAATTTTTCCATTTATTCCAGGCTTTGATAATGGCTGTGGTGGCACTGTATAGCATCTGACACTAAGACTGAGGCTAAGACTAAGCTATAGGGCTGGTAATATAGGTCAGTGGCACAGTGCCTGCCTAGTAAATACAGTGTCCTGAGTTTGATTCCTGGTACCATCAAAACCCTTAAGACTAAGTTATAAAAGATAATGCATTTCCTTTCTGTCAATATTATTGTAGATTGCAGAACTAAATGATAGTGTTGGATTATGTTAAATTTTCGGGAAAGGAGTTATTATGCAATGATAAATGTAATAAAATCTATTGTATAATAAACAATATAATATTAACGTTTTAATGGATATATCTAATTTGTGTAGCAAATTTAGAAACTGCATTTAAAAAGTTGTATATTTGATTCACCCTTATTAATTATTAATGGACAATCGTATTTATCTGAGATTTTGTTATGGTTGATACATTGTGTTAACTTGGGGAGTCTAGAGGTTTGGCTAAGTGGCTCAGCAGGAAGCCAGGGTGCTTACTTTGTATACATCCTGAGCCTGTGGAAGAGAAGGGCAAAGATTATGTGAGAGCTACACGCCCCTTAGGTGGGGGTAGCCTGTTTACAAAGTAAGGCAGGGAAAGAAGCTGCTTGCCGCCATTCCCTGTTTGCTCTGGCTGTTTGCTGTTCAGCTGCCATTCCCCACTTGCTCTTGTTGCTTTGCTATCTTCTGCCTTGGAGCCAGCCAAGTATGGACTGAAACTTCCACAAACTGTAAGCTGAATAAACCTTTTCTTCCATCATTTTGGATGTTGGGTATTTTGTCTCAGCAATGAGAGAAAAGTAACCAAGACAGATTTGAACCACTGAAGGACTTAAAAATCAATTTTTGATCTTAAGTGGAAATGAAGCACAACGAAACTACTTCTGAGACAATGTTATTCAGATAGATGATTCTGCCAATACTGTAACTGATCAACTTATTGAAAACAACTAGGAAGAGTAAAGCGGAAAATGTAGTGAAAACATCAGAAAGGAATTCAGAAGTGAGGCATTGAGGGGTAAAGGTCTTTGAGGAATAGAAATCCTGAAGAGATGATTTAATGTTCACTTCCTGCTAGGAAATTATTGATTTAAAAGCTGCAGTTGAGAGCTTGTGAGGCTGAATAAAGTTAGGCACATTGGTCATTATCCCTAGAGTAGCAAGAGTCTACCTACATTTTTAAAGCACAGTGAAGTTAGTTCAGTATTGTATTTGGGTGTGAACTGGAGTCTCATCTTTAAAATTAGTGTGTATATTAATGTGTGAACATTTTAAATTACTTGCCTTTATGTTTTAAGTATGAAGAATTCCATATACATTGCATAGTTTCTCCCATTTGTTTAATGCCTAATATCATTTCCAGTCTTGAAAAATGAAGATCTAACTTTCCAATGAGCCAATTTCCTAATTCTTGCCTTTCTTGAATGTCCACCTGGGTGAAATAGGAATCCTTCAGAGTGTTCTGAGAAGGCTAAAGGACATAGCATACAAAGTGAAGACATGCAAATAGAAGATTAAAAATTAATTTAAGGAATATATTAGCCTCTTTTAGTACATGTAATCATCTTCTCTATAAAGTTGCATGACTTGCAATTTTTCATTAAGTGTGGGTCTGTAGGAGTTTATATTACATTATTAAATTGTTGATATTCTATACAGAAAGGGCCATTCCTCATCACAGATTGGCTTATTTAGAGTCTTTATAAAACAAGATGTAGGACAGATGGATTTTCATGGGTGTCAATCAACTTACTTGAAAGATATCTGCATTAGATCAGCAGAAATTTTAATGTGCAACATATTCTATGGTGAGTTTCCAGGACTGAGACATATCAAAATGAATGGAATTGAATAAAGACATAAATTGCATAAATTGCATCTACACTTACTAAGGAATAATTTGGGCAGAAAAATTGGCTGAGTCAAACAAGGTTTACCTTGACATTTCATAACGGTTAGGCGTCACTGACCTGAACAGCAATTAGGTTCTGTGGATTCTGGAGATACTCGGGACTCCCAGCAGTACTAGGGACTTCAGTGAATCTGAGCACATAGCATCAGACAGTGTACAGGAACTTGGAGCTACTTCCCGTACCAAAACCTAAGCATGGTCCTGCTTCAATTCCCTCATTAGCAGCCATCCAGCTTGTTCTTTGGGAAGATGAATGACTTTGTTATACTTAAAATAACTAGAAAGAAAATATTGCTGAAAACAAACAAGCAACCCTCCAGCAAAACTCCAGCATAATAATGCATGCTAGAGCCAACAAGAAATGCTTGAGGGATTATCCCTCATGGTGCTATTTCTCTCTAATAAAACAGGTAATTGGGAACTAACCATATTGGTTTTAGATTCGGCTCTAGTCAGTCACACTAATTAATGCACTTGATTTAATACTTCATACTTGCACATAGGGGCTTTTCAACACATTATGCAGATTTATGAAAATTGGACACAGCTGAATACTTGGAACAAATAGTTCTAATGATTTTTAAAACAAATTTATGATATTTTACTATAATTTTGGATTGATGCTTTTTATCCTTTGCTTGTCAGGTCTTTTCTGGATATTCTTTGGCTTCACCATCACTGTGTTAGTTGAAAAGCCTTCTTTCATTTCCTTTTATTTGTGGGAATTGGACCCATTTCATCATATCTTGCCAGTTTTTTCCCCTTAACATTAAACTATCTATTTTCAGTCTTTGGCAAGCCAATTTTTCCAGAACCATTTGTTAAAGAGGCTATGGTTCTTCTAGTGGTTTGTTTGGCCCCTTTATCAAAGATTAGGTGGCTGAGTGTGTTTTTGATTGTGGCTGTTTCTTCCAGTCTGTTCCATTGATGTTCAGGTCTGTTTTTTAGCCAGTACCAGGTTGATTTTATGACAGTAGCTTTGTAGTATAATTTCAGGTCAGGGATTGTGACTCCACCTGACTTAAACTTGTTGCCCAGGATTGCTTTTGCTATTCTGGGTCTCTTCTGGTTCCAGATGAATTGAAGGCATGTTTTCTTGAGATCTGTGAAGTATGCTAATGGTAGTTGAATGGGAATTGCATTAAATCTGTACAGCAGTTTTGGGGGTATGGCGATTTTCACAATGTTGGTTCTTCCTATCCATGAGCAAGGAATTTTCCATTTACTAAACTCTTCTTCGATCTCTTTTTTCAGAGTACTGTAGTTTTCATTGCATAGATCTTTTACTTCTTTTGTTAGATAGATTCCTAAATATTTCAATTTCTTGGATGTTATTGTGAACTTCTTTAGCCGAGTTTTCTTTTATTTTCACAAGGTGGACTTGTTTGAGATTTTGAGAATAGAAGGCATCCATTTATGAAAAGAGTAGAGTTTGTTAATGTTCAGAAGAAAAGTAAACAAAATTCTTTCTTCCATTAGAATACTGAAAATGTGCACTCGATCAGGTTTTTAAAATAAGTAACAAATGTTAAATATTGATCTTTAAACAAGGTCTTGAATATGTGAAATAATAAAAGGGCTATAAAACAGAGAATGTTGCAAGTTGGGAGTGGTGGGGATACAATGTAGAGAAATTGGGAAGGGGTGAGTTGAATTTTGTTTGTAGGTAAAGCATAGGTTCCTGCTTGGAGGGACAGGAGTAACTGTCAGGCCCTCCGAGGATGAGAAAGGCTTGAGACATTGGCTGTCTCTAGCATCAAATTACACAGCCTTTCTTTAACCTTTGTGTCATTTATGTTCATCTTTTCCTTTTCATCTCCTGCTGGGCATCCTGAGCTTCAGCTGTCCTAATAAGTCTTCCTGCTCTTATCAGTCTACTAACACAGGTTCCAGGAAGAATGATGTCTTTCTTCAGAGATAAATGGGTATTCAGACTGCCGTGTGGCAGTGGGGGGCACCTTTCTCAGGTTTTTGAAATTCTTCTTGCTGTGGTTATTTCATTGGGCCAAGAGAACAAGGTGGGGAGATGGGATAGAAGAGGAAATTTTCCTTTTGCTGTTCCCCATTGTTTGTATTCACTTTTGTATTTGGACTTTACATTGCACTTTTGGCTTTGTGTTGTGCCTTCATTTATTTCCACTATCCATCTTTTCTGTGTCAGTTTTCTTCCTTGGATTGTTCTCTCACTTCTGTTTTTAACTCAGTATAGATCTAGTGACATACAAAGACATAAAAGTTAGAGGCGACTGCCCAAAGGATGAAGTTCGAGCTAACAGAAGTTCATGGGTTTCCTTCTCCATAGAATGTAGTCCTCCATCGGATCCAGGGAGAGGTGTGCTTGGAGGGGCTCGGTCTACAGTCACTTTGGTCACAGGCAGAGGAACCCAGTCACTACCAAACCACAGCCTTCCTGGAGAGAGTTGGGGTAAATGCCTTGCTCTCTCTCATCACAGCCACCAGACACTTCTAGGGCCATGCCCTGTCCAAATCCAGCTGGAAGATAGGAGGGGGTGTGGCTGATGCCATCCGCAGACATCAGTCTCTGTGCTATAGAGCAGGATGAAAAAAGATGGAAGCTGAATATTGAGGAGAAAAGAGATATATAGCACAGAGAGGGAGAAGACTGTGAGAGTGAGAATTCCACATTAAAAACATTATTTTCCTAACTGGTATATAAAACTTCAATATCAGTCAATCAATCAATCAATAAAACACACTGACTTAAGCATAAACAATATGGTTAAACAATAAACAGATTGTTTCCCCAAAGAAGGCATACAAATGGCCAACAAGTGTATGAAAAAAGTAGTCAATGTCAGTAATCACCAGGGAAATAAAAATCAGAATCCCAGACAGATATCATCTACTACTGAAAAGACAAAAGTTAGTAAGTGCTGGTGAAGGTGCGGTGAAAGGAGCTCACTTACACATGCTTGTGGGAATGTAAAGTTGTATAGCTGTTATGGGGAACAGTGGTAATTCTGCATTATACCTGGAACCCAAGTAGCTCATGCAAGTAGATCTTCATTTCTTCTTTGAGCCTTTCTAGAATAATGATTTATTTCTTTATAGCTGTTAATATATATTTTAGTTAATTATGTTTGTGCCAAAACAGCATTATTCTCTATTTATTTTGGTCCACATTCTGCTCTCTCTTCCCATTTTTCTTAAAATGAGGGGTAATCAAGGCAAAATTCTAGGTAGAGAAGAAAATGTTATATGAGAGTTTTCCTCATTTTTAATTATCTGACTGACAAAGTAACTGTTTTCATTCTCGTGATTAAAAACTAACAGTGCCACAACTTCCAAAAATGTATTTTAAAATGGTTGTATTTAAGAATAAGATCACATCATTCATGAAAATTTGAGAATTGATTCTCCTGAGTTGGCATAAGCTGCTTCTATGATACGCCTCACTATATCCCCAATGGATAATTTGAGGATTACTGCGAAATATTATGCTTCAAATTATCTCCCAAGTTATCTCATTAGCCAGAACTCATAATATCTCCTTTTCTTGGGGTTAAATCCTTGGATGTCTATGATGACATGAAAATGTATTGTCCTATGGAAGTAACTGATATGCACCTGTGTGAATGGAATACAAAGATAATTGGTGAAGTGGGAAATGATACCGGAAATCTATGCACATGTACTGATGATTAGGAAGGGATAGAATGATAGAGAACCCGAGTGCAGCAGCTTTGTCATGCTAAGGAGCTTTCAAAACTACAGTACTCGGACTTCCTGCATGTTTTGCTATAGAATTCTTAACTATTTTAATTTGTGGATCCTGATTTTAACTAAATCTGATTTTAACTAAAACATTAACAAACAAACAAATGAGAAACTTGCTTTTTCATACTATCACTAAAGCAAGTCAACATCAATTCTGAATATTCCCTTTACTTCTTGAATTATGACAGTACTCAATAATGGCTATATAATTTGATGCAGATATTAACAATTTTTCCAGATAGAAATCAAAACTTTTGGAGGGAAAAGTTGAACAATCTATAGACATTTTCAGATGATGTTTCCAATTTTTTTTCTGTGCCCCCTACTTTCTTTCTGGTTTCTGAGGTCAGCAGGTAAAACTTACATTGAATTAAGAAGCTACACATTACAGAGTGTCTCTAAATGTACCAAAGCATGAGACAGACAGACAGACAGATAGACAGACAGACACAGAGACAGAGACAGAGAAACAAATAGAGAGAGATAGAGAGAAAGAGGGAGAGAGATTACAGAGTCTGATTTTCACCACAGGATCTTTCAACATAGGAAGAAGATCTAAGAATATTAATTAACTCTCTCAAGCATAAAACCAACAAGTGAAAGGACGGCTTGTAATAAGATCACCTACTGTCTGCTGTCTGTCTCTCTATTGACCCTATGCTTTATAAAAACTGAACTTCTTTTCTTTATGATGATTTTCCTTAAGGGTTTGCTTTAGTGACACTAAAGTTTCTGTGCAGAACAATTAATATTTGTTGCATAACTGAATCTTTGTTCATGTTACCTTGATAGAGTACAATTGGGTTAACTCAGTTGGAGATGGTTTCACTATTTAGCATTTTCATGACAGGATATGGACTGTCTATATGGCTTTGTTACCTCACCTATAAAATAATAAAATTGTTGTGCCTATGTCATACAGTTGTGTTGAGATTTAAGTAAGGTCATGATCAGTACAGTGTCTGATTCACGGCAAAGTCCTGATAGATGCTAAGTATTGCTGTCCTACCCTTTGATCAAGAGACCCAGATTACATTCCTTGCATTCTATATTTGATATCACTAAAGTACAATATCTTTAGGATATATTATTATGTGAATGTTCACCTCTGTTAGATAATAAGCTTGGAAATCCTGATAGGAGCAAAGATGACAGAAAAAATTATGAAAGCTTTCAAGATTTTATCAGCATGAGCTTGGAGAATTACTGAGACTGTTAAATTGAAGCTTATTTTTCCTATTGCCTAAAAGCTTAGCATATAATACAGTAATGTGGGTGTTCAGTAAATGTAAAATAAAAACATTTTTAATCATCAGTGGGAAATAAACTCACAGGTTAGTGCCTATGAAATGTTAAGCTTGGTTTATTAATTCAAATAGCCTGCTATTATAATAAGGGGCAAAATTGGATTTCTTCATGATCATTTTTCCAGTTCTTGTTTAAATATGCTTTTAAAATTCAGATCATCACCACCTTAGTGTTTGACATAATACATTTGGTTGACTTTTATCTATAGCAGTAATGATGGCTGAAAATGTCACTACCATTCTACAACAAATTGTAGGTTCTTATGATATGCCCTTAAGCAGCCTGTCTGCTAAGTAGGACAGCAAATTACAGGACTTAGATATTTTTCTTTTGAAAGCTTGTTATTTGTATGTTTTTAATTGTCAAGGCAATTAAGAACCTTCTGTTTCAGCAACTTCTGTCATGTGGTGGGCAAAAATACAAGATTATCATTATTTCTACGTATTTCTTGGGATGTGTTTGTTTTGTTGGGAAGGCAAAATTTCCTGTTTATTTCTGCTGCAAATTTAGAATCAAAAGTTTAAAAAAATTTTTTTGATACTGGGAATCGAACTCAGGACCTTATGCTTGCCAGGCAGGCACTATGCTATTGAGCTATCTCCCCAGCCCATTTCAATAATTTGCAGGCAGAATTTAGGGTCTTTGCTTGAATTGAAATTGTTTTTTCTTTCATAATGCTAAGGTTAGTATTATTTTGTTGATATTATAAAAGAGACTGAATTGTAAAGGAATGAAGTGATCATGAAGGGAATGGAAAAAACAAGATTAGTCTAACTTCATGGAAAGAGCACACATCACCTGTGGGGTGAGGTAAGGAGGTCAGTGTGAATGTCTGTGCTTGCTGCTGCAGTCGTGTCCATCAAGGTGTGCTACCTGATCTCTCAGAATCCACTTCTTTCCACTAATTATGGAAGTGACATGGACATGAGGGTATATCATAGCATTTTGTTGACTAGCATAGTAAATAGATTTTTTTTCTGCTTGTAGGACTTCTACTATTGCTACATCCTTAAATAACTGGAGCTCTCATTTTGTACTTTTCACTGCACTTTAGTAGACTGTGGTTTGCTTTCTCCCATTCTGAAGTGATGCTTTGCTTCTTTGCCAACATTCTGCACAAGTCAGTCAGCAAGGAGTCATTCTAGAACTCTAGCACTGTCTTTAAACAAAGGCAACATATGAAACAGTCTCAGAGATGATAATGATGATTAAGGGTCTAGCTGATAGTGCTCTTGATATGATGTTCAATATTCCCTAAAAAATTAGCCTGCTATCTGAGTGAACGACAGCAAGAATTATAGATGCCCCTATCAAATGGACTGAAACTTATCTCAGTAGTATAACATCTAAGTCATTCGGTCTATTGCACATGGGAGCAGCACTTCATCAGTACTGTCATTCCAATCATACTGCAGATCATAGGTATATCTGTGTTCCTCTCCAGTGGTAGGAGGACTACTTCACCATCCTTAACTCCTTGATCAAGTAAGATTAGTTAGCGCCTAGTTTTCATTTGCCATATCTAAATTTAGCCAAAGAAGGAGCTTTTAATATGTATCCCAGTTCCAACTTGCTTGGATTATTTCACATCATTTGTGTTCATATATATATATATATTTATACCTGACTGGTTGTCCCATGACACATACTCAATTATCTAATATATGACTATCATTATCTATGGCCACAGTAAAGACTAAGACATCCAGCTGTGGAGCTCTTGTTTTATTTGTGTTGAATTTCATGGACTGAGAGCCTGAATGATCCATACATCTATTTCCAGATTTTATCACTTGGCTCAGCTTCCTTTCCTACTGTAACCTACAAGAATATAGTTTTGCTTTCTTTCTCTGAATGTGACTGAGATTTTCTTCTATTAAGTCTTTCTTAACATGGTTTTGTTTCCTAAATGTTCTTTAACTTTCTGAAATAAAAATGCTATTCTTTTAGAGATAGTTCTATTATAACCTAATCCATGGATACTCTAATAACTGGGAAGTGGAGAACATAGGTTTCTTTGATTTTCAGTATGTGTTAAATGAATAAATGAGTGGTTAAGAATGAGAACATTTTCTTTCCAAATTTTATGGTATTTACCTTCGAAAATATATAAAAATATAACTTAATCACTCATTTTTAATGAATAGAAAATAGCCTATCATTAATATTTGTGTAGAAAAATCAATTATTTGTAGAAAAAGTAATCAGTTCACAAAAGCAAAACAATTAATCATCATAAATATGGGCACATAATTTGTCCTAGCTTACAAATTTCATGTGGTTTCTGAAAAATTACTTAATGTTTTTGGTCCGCACTTCCTTCTGTAACAGATGAGTCCTGAAATAAGACTATGTCTAAGAAAACTGTCAGTTTTTCAGTGTCATCATAGAAATAGAAGAAAAGATGCATCTGAGAGCTATAGGAGGGAAGGCAAGTTCTCTAAGTATCAACATGAGTGAGTTTTTACTAGAATTTTATTTATAAAATAAAGTACAGCCCAGTGAAATCAAATATAGCCCAGTGAAAAAACTAATGCCAAAACTGAGACTTGGGGTTGAGTGACTTGGTGAGCCTGGACATAGTTATTGGAGAAATTGAATCTACCAGAAAATATATGAGTGAGATGATTTATATCAGGTAAGGCTATGTTCTAAAAGGAGGACAAATTCCATGAGGTTTACATAAGACAATAACCCATGGCCTCACAAAACTGCAAAGTTCTTAACCTGGCCTGGTTTAAGGAAAGGCGTGATCATATAGCTGAAAGGATTTCAGAATGATCTGACTTCTTTTCATCTTTCTTCTTGGCCATAAGTGTCTCCCTCAGTCCCAGCTACTGTGCTTCATGTTAAAAAAATGAGTTTTGAATTTCAAATTTCACACTTTCTACCCATAGCCGAGGATGAATGGTAGCATTGTGGGATTAGATTATTCCACAGTCCTGTAATAAATATTGCTTTGCTTTTGATAAGCTTTATTTGAGTTCCATGTTCTATGAATCATCATTGCAGTCAGGGAAATAAGAACCTGATAGGCTTGATGCAATCAGGGTCCCTCCCTAGGGCCTGAAGTGTGGGTTCAAACCTTAGTGACCAAAAACCAAGGACAGATGCCTACCCAAAGGAAATTTATGAAGCTTCTAAGCAAAAGAAAATAGATAATAGAGTCCCAAACACAAAAATACCAAGTAAGTCACTTTCTTAACATTTTTCTCTTCACACACATTTACTAAGTAGGTACACGAGATGGGCAATATTACCAAGCAGGGGCTGAGGGTACAGAGAAGAAAGTGGGTAATGAAACTGGCCATCAGATATGAAATTGTGACTAGGCGAAGTGTGCCGCCAAGAGGAAGGCAGGGAGTTCATGTCCTGCTCTGTCCCTATATTCCTGTAGTTAGGCTTTTTATCTCACTCTGAACCTTTAAAGTTATATAACCTTCAAAGATCACGCTAATTACTTTAGTGCAATGCTACAATTGTAATGCATAGCCTTTGCTACTTACCTGGTTTACACCATGATAAATGTGTTGCAGGGGGACCAGGTAACACCCATGTTCAAAAAAGAGGTGGACAGCCAGGCCTTCATGAGGACAGCAACTGGAATATCTTGGCAGATCTCTGACAAAATGACTCAGGAAGGGATTTTCTGTAACTGGTAACAGGATGGTCACAGCACCTCTAACATGAGAAGTTAAAAAGAGGGCCTTGAGGAGGGAGAGTGGGAGTCAGAAAGTGCTTCTGTGAGGGGCAGAGCCTTGGATGGAGTCTTCAAGGATACACACAGGAGGAGAAGGAGCTAAGCACAGTAAGAAGGAGCTTTTCAGCCTTGAGATGTAGGACAGTGAGCTATGGTCAAAAACCTTCCAGGAGCCTCTCTTGGTCAGGTTTTAGGATGTATTCAAAAAATGGTTATGTATTTACTTTGCAAATAAGGATTGCCTGATTAGGAAGGACATGGGATGTAATGGTGAGTGATTTTGACTTTATTCTGTCAATAAAGTGATCTATTGAAGGGTTTTTAAGCAGAAAGTGACCTGTTTCAATGTGCGTCATTGGCATTACAAAGATAACTGGAGAAGAAGCAATGGATAGGTAAAAAATGGGATAGGTTTCAATGGATGCAGGATACAAGTGAAAAACGAAGAGAATAATAATGTCTATATTTATATTTTGAAGGAGTAAGTGGTCATGCTGCTCCCCTCTCCCCCACAAAAAAAAAGGACTAGGACCAAGAAAGGAAAGTCAGGTTTGAGTAGAAAAGACAATTTTGGAAATATGCTTCAGTTGCTTCCATGTGGAGTTCTGTAGTAAGAAGTTGGCCTATGTACTAAAGGGAAGTGTGAGTTGATAGCTTATGAAAACATATACATGACCTAGAAAAATATGTCAATCAACAAGAACTGAAGGACCAGATGCAACTTCATGGAATCTCAGCAGTCAAGGGTTGATGTGAGGAAGAGAATACAGCAAAACAAAAAGGAAGAGTATCAGAATAGGATAATCTCAAGATTATCAAGCAAACAGCGTCCATGCCCTCCAAGATTTGAGAAAATACAGAAAGCCAGCTGCATGATTGGCCAATAATACCTCAGTTGTGATATCAGGGAGAAATTCTGTGTCTTGGTGAGGGCAGAGGTCCAATGTGGAGGTTGAGGTCAGGGGGTATGGAAGAGAAGAATTCAAGTGTTGATTGTTTTTTCTTTTCATGGAAAGGGACAGCATGATGATTTTTAAAAATAGAAAGTCTTTTATAACAACTATGTACTGTGTTATTTAGAAAATGGACATGGAAGTTGTCATGGGTTAGACCTGAAATGTCTCCCAAATGCCTCATGTGTTTGGAGGATTAGGTTATGGGGCACTGTGTTCATCACCGACTCATCCACTAATGGTTCGCAGTTCACTGTGCTGCTAGGAGGCGGGACCTGCTTAGAGATGGGTCGCTAGGGGCATTACTTGGAAGAGGGTGTGTTTCTGTCCCTGGCTTCTGCCTTCTCTCTCTGCTTCCTGACCAACATGATGTAAGCTGTTTTCCTTTTCTGTGGCCCTCTGCCATGTGTTTCTGCCTTGAAGCCAGCCAAGGACTAAATTGTGAGCCACAATAGAAGTCTTCTGCTTTAAGAAGGGGCTGAAAGGTATTGTGTTTCAGCAATAGAAATGTGACAAATAGAGAAGCTCTGCTAATATAGAAGAAGGAAAATGACTGGTAAAGAGAACCTCAAGAGGCAGAGAAAAGACTGGGAATCAGGGGCAGCAGTAGATGTAGACCGAGAAAAGGATGCACTTATTTCAGTCTAACCAGGACAGTGACATTTGTCTCCATTATGATGCCAGGCTTGAGTTCCTATGGAAAACATCATGGAAAATCACAGCAGAATTGTGAAAAACCTGTAACAGAAGTTTTATGTGTCATAGCACTCATCACTGGAAGACATTACAATCATATTAGCCAGAGAGGAGCATTTTATAACTGCATTTAGAAGGTCTTATTTTTGAAATGTGGTGTTGGCATAAAGAGAATTTTCACTCTTAATGTTGATAATTTTTCAAACAACAGGCTAGCCTGATCATCTGCAGATGATGTTTTCTTGCTTTACTAATTAAATCCAGATGCATATTCCAGCTTGAAAAAATAGATTTGCTAATTATTTAGGTGTAAATTGTGAGGAAAATTATTTACTTCTGTGTTTGAAATTCACCAAAATACAGAGAAGTCAAGTATTTATTTTGTACTTGGTTTGCATCTGTGTTTTAACAAGTGTGATGTTGTATAAGAAAAAAATTGAAAAAAAGGTTTTGTGATTTTATTGAACTAGAAATGTATTTTTTTTTAGAAATGTATATTTTTAAAGAAAACTTCTTTTGCTATGTGGTTTATCTTCCCTGGCTTTTTAAAGAGAAAAAGTGGTCATGCTGCTCCCCACTCCCCCACAAAAAAAAAGGACTAGGACCAAGAAAGACAATGTTTACCCATTGTCTCTCTCCTGCAGATGTCAGTGAGCAATAAACCTGAATGTCTTATTTTATCATTGGAATAGAAAGATGTGTAAAAGAGAATTAAATGAATCTGTGAGAGTTTTGCCCCATACTTAAATTTTAATAATATATAGCTGTCTCTTAATGACAATGATTTTTAATTGTTTTGTTTTTTACTAAAATGTCCTTTGGCCATTTCTTCCAGAAATATATGTGCTTTTCTTTCTCTGTTTGTTATCACTGTTTATATTTCCAGAGTCTTACAAAGTGGTTCCTTTCAGGCTCAAGTTCTTGGATACCTTAACTTCTGATTTTACAGTTTTCCCTGAGGACTTTTCCTCCTGAAACTTTAGTATAAGTTTCCCTATTGGGATCCTCCAGCTACCAGGTCATGTTCTTTCTGGTCTTCATGAAATCACAGTAAGTTGTATTTGTATCACACTTAGAATTTATTATATTGTCAAAATATGCTATATAACTCTATCTCTCAAGTAAGACCTTGCTATTAGAAGGCCAGGCATGATCCTAATTTTGTGGAAATCAGGAGTACTGTACTGAAAGACAGGATGGGCTTCAGTGTAGGGTGTGGAGCTAACTGGTCTTCTTGTTTCAATAGGAAATACTAGTATTTTGTTCAAGTCAGTCATTCTTTACAATCTTTTTTAGTTATATAACCACTGCTTGGAATAAATATATTTGCAGTCAGCAGATACAGGTAGTTGTAATCATTTGGCACTGTCCTAAAGACAAAGATAGCTAGGCACAATGGAAGAATACTAGTTCATTAACTACTTCCTTAGGCACCTCGGCTGTGCTTTTTCTTTGTTGGTCTGAGAATAGTAAGTCTCTCTTTGCTTAAATTTCTCTTATAGATTTCTCTTATCAGCAGCCAAGCACAATCAGTGTTGATATAGTGGAAATGGCATCTGCTCTCAGCAAACCTAGAGATTTGCAGAAATTAAAAATGGGTTTTATTCTCAAGACAATTTCAATTCATTACTTATGTTTATATGTAATGTTCTGCTGTGTGGAAAATGAATCTGAGGGTGCCTGTAGGTTCGTTGGCAAAGAATATGGAGATTGTTCAGGAACGGGCAGAGTGGTAGAAGAAATGATTTGCTTGCTGTCTTAGTTACCTTTCTCTCATTGCTGAGACAAAATACCTGGCCCTCAAAGTTAAGAGAAAAGGTTTATTTAGCTCAGTTTGTAGAGGTTTCAGTCCATCATCAGCTGGCTGCAAGGCAGGGTGGCTTAGCAGAGGGGCATCACAGAATAGAACCACTTTGTGGTGAGCATAAGACAGCAAAAGCAAGGGACAACCACTTTTTTGCCCCTTTTATCTTATCCAGGCTGCTTAGGGTAGGTAGCACTCACACCTTTAATCCTAGTGCCCTTTATGCTAACACTGCACCATGAATCAATTCCAGCATCACACACTCTAGATCCAGCCACCTCTGAAAAAGTCCACCTATGCCTGATTGAGGTTTTGGGGAAACATCTAGACACAAGATATAACATTTGCCATCCTTGATGGAAAATATAAATGCCTACATAAGTGACTCCTGATTAGAACTGTGCAATGGAAAAATGTGTAGAACTCATATGGTAAATAAAGAATTTGAAAACATACAAAAATTAGGGATTTGGTACAGTTCAGTGGTTTGTATGGAGTTGCATCTGTCAATTATGTCTTTTGAATTCTATACATATATAGAGAGAGTTCATATCTACACACACACACATATATACGCTAAAACTAATAGGAATTAGGAGGAAAAGAAAATTTAGAAAGGGATGTAACACTGTTTCTGTTGTTGAAAAACTTTATTTAATTGAAATAAAACAAATATGCAATGAAAATTATTCTCAATGTACTTTATAGTATATAGAAGAAGAAAACAGGAGTGCATGTATTTTTTAGGGAAGAAAGTATGCTTGTCTAGACAAAGTAAATAAGGAAGTTCTCTTACACAGTATAAGCTTAGGTGGTTAGAGACGAAAGGAGAGCTTTGTTCTGATGTAGAGAATGATTTATACAATAGTCACAGACCAAAAGCAAGTCACATACATGAACAATAAATGACATATTGAATTCTACTGCAGCAGAGATCCCAGAAATCAAAGTGGCTGAGAATCAGGGCAAAACAAAACAGAATGTTCTTGGGTAGGGTAGAAACCTATACCTGGAGATTACAAGATCATATGAAAATTTGAATTCTATAGATAGACAATAGAAAGATTTCTCCTTTTATTTCAAAAGGAAATAGCTTCTCTATAATTTGTTTATGGCCTTTTGATTTGGTCAATGCAAGGCACAGAATTAAGAAAGAATGTAATAATGTATATATAAAGTTTATAATTTACTAGATGTTAGATAATTTAGTCTAAATTTCTCATTCATATTTATCTATTCACACATCCCCAAAACAATAATAAGTACAATACAATTTTTCTTTCTGTCCATCTTTCCATTTCACTCTTCCAGCTTCCTCTTTTTATTTTTAAGCAAAAGGTTTCTTGTACATCAAATAGCTCTTTGAAAACAACATCCACTGAAGTGAAAGCAGGTCAGCCCTAAAGAAAAAGGCGCACTTATTAGAGAACACACAACTGTGAATAAAGCGAGGGAAGCCTTTCCTTCTATGAAGAAAAACTTTCCTGAAAGGGCAAAGGATGCTTTTGAACCCAGTGACAAGACTATCTTTTAAATCCCCAAAAGGTCATATAATAATTGAGATTTAGGTTTTTTCCTAACAGCAACTTCTGTTAAGTGAATCAGTTAAAGTTAAGCACTTAAACTAACTGAGCTGAACATGTACCTAAACATCCCTAAGGCAGAAAATGACTTTTATTTTGACTTTCCAAACTTTCATCTCCATGGTGACTATGAACACATGCCCCACAGTCATTGCAGCTTAAATACAGAACACAGAAGAGACAACAAACATCTCAAACGTTGCTCTTTCCACATTTATAGAGCAGATGCTTTGCAACAAATTGGAACTTTTCTTGACCAAATTTCCCAAACCCTCAAAATTCTAACCCTGTCCAACATTGTTGACTATTATGTAACCATATCCTGCAAATAGCATGTACTGTTCTGCTTTGGAGTCTTTAGTTATACATTTTCCTTTACCTGGAGGGAGAGTCCTCCTTGGTAGAGACTGACCTGTTTCATTGTCCAACTCAGATGTTATTCCCATTCTTGAAGCTTCCATAATTCCTCCTGAAATGAACTGGCCTGAATGTGATAGCATTTTTTTCTCTTCCTGGTCTTATGACATTCACATGATGCTTTATTTAGTTACCCATATTTCATTTAGCTATCCGGATTTCTGTCTCTTATATTTTAACACCTACATTTTATGTCACTTAAGGAAAGGAACATCTTACTTAATTTCATCTTCTTAAGGGTTTGAACCACCAGATTTTGAACATAGCAGTTTTATTACTAAAATCTGTTGAATTAAACTGTACAAAGGCAGTTGACAAGCTCAAAGTTGATTGAACTCCACCATGATCTTAGACAAAGATCATTAGGGAGCACCTATCATTGGATGTGATAGATAAACATGTACATATGCATTCAGAAACATTCACATACACATGAATTTGTGTATACTGTGTATATGTGTGTGCAATGGGTGTGTATATATAACTTCACCGAGAGTATGAGACATATAAACAGGGAGCCATTTTCAAGTAAATGAAATTCAACAAGAAAAGGGAGTTTACATCTTTCATGTCAAATATGATAAAACATTTAAAAAACTCTTTGCATATTATAAAAATTTCCTGAGAAATACTACAAATTCCTAATTATATATCTTTTTGTGATAAATTTTGTTGACATATCTGCAAACTGTTGTTTACATGTTGTTTCATGTTGAAGCTATAGGCAGGCTACATTTCATTGGCATTACCTTGAGGCTAAGGATTAACCCTTTCAAGATGTCTTTGGGGTTCACACAGGCACTGGGGAGTCTCAAGCCTCTTCTTTCCTTCTTCTTTGGTCTCTCTCCCAGTTACACTTTCAAAGTTTTAGAATCCAAATGAGTCTTTCTATCTATGAAGAGCATGAGTGAAATTTATGTTCTGTAATTAGGCATGGTATATTTCTGTATAGAGCCTTCACTGATTAGGACAGTTAGTTGGACGAATTTCTTATATTATCTAGTTATCTTTCTTCTACTTCCTTAACCCTATGGGAGTTATTCTTGACCTTGGGAAGATTCACAACTCAGCTTAACATAGTAATGTGTTGAGAGCCAGAACTCTATCATTTGCTATTAACATATTCAGCTCAAAATAACATAAGTTAAAAAAAGGAGAGATCAGTTGGCTTCATGGACTCAATGTTTCCTTTACCTTTTGGCTCCATTTTCCTCTGGATTGATTTTAGTGAAAGGCATGCTTTTCTATAAGGCAAGAATGATTTCCAACAGTGATCTCAGAGTCCAGAATGCTCCTAAAAGAAGCAAAGAATTCATTCCAGGCTAGTGACAAGTCTCACTGGCTGATTTTGCTCTATCATTTCTATGGCCCCATTTGGAGCCAAATCTTTACACAATGTTCTTTGGCAGTTTGTGTCAGACACTGTCTCATATGAATGGTGCCAGGAGAAGGAAATTAGTATGGCACTTGCAGAGCAGGTGGAAGAGTCTTATGCAGACAAAAGTAACAGATTTTCATTTAAAAAGACAAGCAAACATTCTTAAGTTACCTCTGGCTACTGTCCTCAGGTGGGGGCTTTCTGGTTTCATTTAATTGATGTGTTCTGAGATGGTGTTAGGGCATGACCATAGGGATAGAAAATGGAAATTGTAAAATTTTTCAAAGGCTTCCATGGTAATTTTTTCCAATCACAAACTTTTCATATGTCCTTCAAAATGTGTAAGGGTCAGCAGGATGTACACAAATCATATTGGGACAACTCACACCTACAAAGCATAGAAAAGAGTTATGTATAATAAAAAAGTTTTCCTATAGATAAGAAACAATAGACTTTCCATTCATGGATGAATAATTCAAGTGAAGGAAATGTTTGTTAAGAAGAAACATCTCTGTTTGGAGGAAGTAGGCTCAAATTAGGCCTGGCTAAAGAAACAGTATAAGACCAACTGGAGAAAATCACATTAACACTTGCTTAATTCTTTCTGGATAAGTGACAACTATCTTTCCTTCTACTGGTACATGTATCCTAAAGGTATGATACTTAAAAGTCTGAGGAGCATTCCAGAAGACATAACTGATGTTAGAGTCAAAGATGATTAGAACTAGAAAGAATTATTTACATAAAGGAGATAGGACAATTTGAAATATTTCCCTAAAAATTGAAGGTGTTTATGGAGGAAAGATTTCTCTCCCTTATAAAATTTATGTAACGTAAAATTTGCCATTTTAATTGTTTTAGAATTGACCATTCAGTGGCATTTATTACCTTTACAATGTTATATAACTATCATCACTCTCTAGCTCCAGAGGGAAACTTGAACAAACTTGGAGACAACAATGTGCAATATAGCAACCACTGGTGAATTCTTACCATCTTATTTTGTGAAGAATGTTTTTGTTTATTTTTTAATCTCTTTAGTGGTTTGATCAATCTTGAATTCTTACATCTGGTAATCTGAGTAACTGCATTGAAGATAACAGTATGTAACATAACAACCACTGTTAACTCCTATCATTTTGTTTTGAAACCCTGTATTATTTTTATTGTTTTTGTGTTGTTTTGTTTTTTCTATGTTGTTGTTATTTTGTTATTTTTTTGTTATCTTTAAAATAAAATGTCTTTTCTAGTTTCCTTCTTTTCCTGTGCTCCTAGTAACCACTACTTTTTCTTCTGCATTTGGATTTGCCATTTGTAGATATTTCATGTAAGTGGAATCATACAATGTGCATCCTTTAGTGCTAGCTTAGTTTTTATTTTTTTAATATTTTTTGAAAAAATAAACCATTGTTTCATAACCAAGTAATAAGAGAATAACAATAGATATTAAACTGCCTATCATTATCTTGAAAGTAGTTACTTCCTGCCCTTGGCATATTGTTTCCAGTGTTCACTGAGTATAGCACTGGAGCCAAGTACTGATACTCTATTTCTATTTATGATTAAACTGTACTGATTTGGCTGGGAGTATAGCTCAGTGGTACAAGTGCCTGCCTGGCAAGCATAAGGTCCTGAGTTCAATTCCTGATACCAAAAAAAAATTGTACTAAATTGCATGGATATATTTTATTTGTTATTCAGGAGTTGATGAACATTGGCCTGTTTTAACCTTTCAGCAAGCACTTATGTATAATTCTATGAGCACTTATTTCAAATTTTTAACTGAATGTCTGTTTTAATATGGGAGGTGTACACTGTGGAGAGAAATTGCTGAGTATTATAGTAATTGTATGCTTTACATGTTGAGAAACAGCCAAATGGTTCTTCTCAAGTTGGAAAGTTAAATTTTTGCTTTGAGATTTTCCATTTTAGGGTGGGTGTGACAGCTACATATTTCTGTCCAAGAACTGCCTTTTCTATGTCTCACAAGTTATGATGTTGCATTTTTATTTTCATTAATCTCCAACATTTAAAATTTTTCCTCTGTGATTGCTTCTTTGACCCATTCATTATTTCAGGGTGATTTAATTTCCACCTTCCCTTTTCCCAGTTTTGCTCTTATTGATTTCTACCTTTATTCTCTAGTTGCAGAAGATAATTGATGTGACTTCTTTCCATTTAAAGTTTATTGAGTCAAATTTTATAGATAAGCACATAGTGGGTCATGGAACATTTCATTTGCACTTTAGAACCATGTGTACTCTTGTTGTGGAGTGAATTTTTGGGTACATATATGTTAAGTCTCATTGATTCGTTGTTTTTAATTCTCTTTTCCTTTTGATCTTCTGTCTATTTACTCTCTGCTTTACAAGAAAGTGTGTATTGAATCAAATTATTATTGAATAACTACTTCCTTCTTTCCTTTATCAATTTTGTCATACTTTTTTAGACTCTTATTGGGAACATAATGTTGATAATTTTTATATCTTCTTTATAGTTGATCAATAATATTTATACATTGATAATTATTTCATCTTGATGGTTTGACCCTTTTATAAATATCAGTGCCTTTGTCCTTTGTGTAAGCTTTTCACTTAATATTCATTTTATCTGATATTCATATATACAAGTGAGTCTCTTACAGATAACAAGTAGTTGGATCGTGATTTTGTTAATTCATTTTGCCAAACAGTGCCTTTTCAATGGACAGTTTAATCCATTTACACTAAAGTAATTACTGATAAAGCAGGTCTGATGCCATTTTATTACTTATTTCCATTATCTCTCTATTAGTGACCTATAATAACATAGTGAAATACCTGAGATGACTAACTTACAAAGAGGCACATTTTATTTTGGTTCCTAGTTTTAGAACAGATGGACTTACTGCTGTGGGCCATTGGCAGGTGCACCAGCTGGCATGGTGGATCGTCTATGGCACAGCAAACCGCTGACTTCTTGAGCCAAGAGGCAGAAGAGAGGAGGAAGAGAACGGAGTCCCACAGTCTCCTTCACGGTGCATGCGCAATGACTTAACACACCTCTGCTGAGAGGTGTTTTCTTTAACACATGGCCCTTTGGGAAACACCAAAGATTTAAACTGTAGCAACCTCTCACAGTCACTTCATCCCTCACTGTACCCATGATTTCATTCCTTATGCTTAGCTAACATTAAGTATAATAAATTATTCTGATTCCTTTTCACTTCCATGTATATATACACACACACACACACACACACACTATAGTTATTTTCTGTGGCTAATATCTTCATGATGGCTATGTGTGATATTCTTACACGTTTGTAGCCACCACCTCCTCCTTCAGCACCAGCGCTACCATCATTACCGTCACTGCTACCACCACTACCACCTCTCCTGCTCTCTGAAGATTGGCTGTGTTGAGGCAACTCTTTCCCTGCTTTTTCAGGTTATTTGCCACTCGGCTTTAGGCTTCACTTTCCATTTATTTGGAGATGAAACATCATCTGGAAGTGGAAGTTTAAAGCTTTTCAGGTCTCTTCTGATCCTGTGTCAGTGCTGAGCACGTGTGTGGCTTTCTGAGCTCTCCAGTACATGCAGGATCTTTTGAAGACATTACTCCCTTCCTCAGCCTTTGTCTTCCCATGCATTTGATCTGTCTATTACTCACTCAAAAAGTAATTTCTTGATTCACATATTGGCAATTAGTGTATTTGTTTTAGCATAACTTTAGCACATCCTTCCCAGGAGTGCGTACCCTTCAGCTCTGAACAAGCTCTAAGGTGGATGAAGAAAAGGCAAGTTCCTGAGCTCATCCTTCAGGCAGCCACCAAATATCAAAATTTCCATCTACAGGTCAAAATATGCAAACCACAACTTACAGGATAATATCTATATTGCTGTTGCTGTCCCCAACAAGCTGAGCAAGAAACTCTGGCTCCCCTTTCACTGACACTGCCCACTTGGGGAGAAAAACATGGTAAATAGCTAAGTTTCAGTGCCGCAATACTTCTCCCGTAATTTCAGCAATGTCTTTCTTAATTAAGGGTTCCTGCAGTTGTTGTAACACTTCTGTGTGGTTCTAGGTCACCCAAAATGATTCTGACAGATTTTTTTTTTCCTGCAAGTTTAATCATTGCTTTAGTGGATAAAAACATTTTTGGAGTTTCCTACTCCATCATTTTCAGTAACATCACTTTGAGAAAGATGCCTTTTATATGATTAATAGGAAAAGAAGGAAAAAGATAGAGGTATCAAAAAGAAAAATGGGAGCAGGATGGAGGACACTTTGATAGATAAGCCCATTAGAATGATCTTTGGAGTTGTCAGCCTCCTCAAGTGAGGAAATATACCAGCCCAGACAAGAGGCCTATGTGGCCTATGTAATGTGAGAGACAGTTACACAAATGCTGAAGAGTCTTTGTGATGCTCAGAAATAAGATATTTCATTGTGGAAACTGCCAAAAATAAGAAAGAGCACACATTTCTACACTCAGCATTTCATTTAAATTCCAAGTTGTAAAGGGGATTTTTTTTATCTTAAAATCAAGTTGTTAAGATAAATCTAATTCCACCAAAATAATTTGTTTTTCTGAAAATCTTATAAACAACATGTATGCATATCTTATGTTTTCTGTTCTATCTCTTTTTTTTTCAGATGTACAATCTCTTTGAAGTTCTACATAAAATCAGATTATAGCCTAGGTAAGCAAAAAATGAAACTTTACTTGACCTTTGTAGTCAGTTCTCTCTGCAATTTTCTAATCTGTTAAATTTTTTTCCTAAACAGTGATTGTCTTCAGCTCAGCTCTGGTGAAATATTTAACTAATAATGCTGATTTTTTTCTCTTTTGGATAAAAATGAATTTAAATATAAAAAAAGTTGTGATGATTTATAGTTATTTGCCAAATAGCCAGGTTTAAACGTTCATGACTGACTTGCTTTTCTCGTTGTTAAGCTCCAACTTTTCTGAGTGATTTTCAGTTATACATTTGTCCAGCTAGACACTGTTGAATAATGAAATGTCACCTGCATTGTTTCTGCTCTTAAAGACTTCTGGTTCAGGCCCAGTAATATCATATATTACTTACAACTTCTTGCTGTGGACATAGAAAAATCAGAGATTGAGACTTTTTTGGAGTAATTCTGTTTTAAAAGTCTGCATTCTAAAAATGAATTGTTACTTAAGTAAAGAATTTAATGAATAGTGTGACAGCGCATGAGTGTGATATTTTAGAGGGATAACAAAGAAGCTCTGTTTTTGTTAAGTGAAGCTATTTTGAGGTATTTTTAATATCATGTAAACAGGTGAAGAGAACATGGAAAATGCCTCTCTTAATTCCAATATTGTCCTCTTCGTGAGGTGCTCTGGACAGTCAGATTTACAATGAAACTCTTGTTACATTGCCTGGTTATTGATGACTCTCTTTCTCGGTTGCTCAGATAGAGCTGTAATCATTTTTCTCGTTGGTCTTCATTTGGCAAGAAGATGAGTGAAAATGAATATGTTTTTTCCAAACTGGCATCAATTGCTCACCCTCATGTCCTGACCCAACATTTGCTTCTGTATAGGTAGCGAAGGGAGGAAAATACACATTCTCTTCATTGATTATGCCCTCCTGGGGTAAAGCCAACTTTCCCATCTCCTAGATAACTGGACAAGGACAGTAATACATGCATAGTTATCAAAAGATCAACTACTTTCCAAGAAAGGAGAGCAAGAATATCTAGGGTAAGGTATTAAATAACTAATTTTCTGTTCTCAACTTGAGAATAATACTTTCTCGAATGTCTGAATGTTCAAAACGCTCTCCAGGTTGCTGTGCTTTTTAAGTATAAATACTAAAATCTATTGCTTTTCATGTCTTATGAAGTTCATGATTTGGAAGTGAGATATGCTCTGTTATAAAGTTGCAACTAGTGGGTCTAACTGGAAATAAATCTACATAAAAGCATCCAAGGCATCCTGACTTTTCTCAATTGATTTGAACTTTATAAAAATACAAAAGCTCTGCTAGCATGGATTGAGTTTAAAGGAATGTTCTGAGGCTTGGGTTAGTGGATTTTACTTATCAGGAGAAAGTAGATACTACAAAATGGGGTTTTGCTCTTAATTAAAGTTCAAATTATATTATGGAATCTCAGTGTTGTCTCAGTTTTTGCATTTTTCTGATGGCTGGAGATGCTGAACATTTTTTTTGTGAATTCATTGGCTATTTATACTTCTTTGAATAGATACTTGTATTCAATTTTGTTGTACATTTTTGACTTTGGAGGTCATGATATTTTAGAATTTTTTATATATTATAGATATCAGTCCTCTATTCAGAGTGAACTAGCAATTTTTTTTCCATTTTGCAGGTTGTCTCTTCACTCTGTTCTTCTCTTTGTTGTGCAGAGACTTTTAAAATTAGATATGATCCCATTTGCTGATTTTGGATGTTATTGTTTGTGCAATAAATATTCTGTTCAGGAAGTCCTTGCCTATGCCTTTGTTACAGAAATACATACATGTCCATGTTCATAGCAGGACAATTCATAATAGCTAAATCTTAGAAGTGGTATTTATACACAATGGAGTGCTATTCTTCCATAAGAAAAGATAAACCAGAATCACTTGGAGGAAAATTGATGTACCTTGAGAATATAATGTTAAATGAAATAAATAAGACATACAAGCCTAAATATCATGCAGTTTCTATTCTGTGAAAAATCAAAAATAGAATAAGGAGTAAAATAAAGACAGACAAGAGCAGAAAGGGAGTCTGATCTTTTGCAAAAGGGAGGCGGAAGAAGAGGTAGCAGAAGGGGAGGGGAACAAAAATTAAAGTGTGTTATGTGCGTGCACCAGCTCCTGACAAGGAGTGTAGTCATTATGCACTGTAAATGTACACTAATGAAAAATGAAAACTGAAAAAAAAAACAATTTTTAAAGTTCCAATAGTAACCATTTTAGCAGTAATAATATCATAAAGGATTGTGATGTAACACGAACCCTTTTTTAGTATTCTTGGATGCTTGCTGAAACACTAAACAGTTTCTATGGAAGTCCTAAAAGTAATTTTAAAATTTCTTATAGTTATAGTTCTTTCCAAAATTCAAACACATAATGAATGTACGTTTGTTTATTTTTCAATTACAGTGAGAGTTGAATTTGCTGTCTTCCCACGTTTTTCATGAGGAAATCAGGACTCTGGTTAGGAAAGAATTAATTGGATCCTAAATGAGAGCTCTAGTCAGAGTGGGGTGTTGTTCTGCAGGAACCAAATAAAGCAGGTGTAATGGCTGATACATTGTGTCAACTTGAGGAATATAGAAGCTTAACTAAGTAACTCAGCAATTTTACTTCCTGGGGTGTAGAGCACATGCCCTTATCTCGCTAGGATGTTGTTCCTTCTGCCAATTTGAGAAGTTTAAAACTTTAACTAAGTGATTCACCAGAGGCCAGGGTCCTTACTTTGTAAACATCCTCAGCTGGTGGAAGAGGACAGGGAAATGGTGTGAGCATGGGCTGACAGCCAGCAACAATATAAGGGAGGGAAAGAGGCTTGCTCCTCCATTTGTTGCTATTTTCTGTTTTCTGCCTCCATAAACTGTTGCACTTTGCCATGTGCCATCCTACCTTGGAGCCAGCTGAGTATGGGCTGAAACCTCCACAAACTGTACGCTAAATAAACTGTTCCTTCCTTAGTTTTAGGCACTGGGCATTTTGTCCCAGCAATGAGAGAAAAGTACTGAAGAGAACAGGCAACCTTAATGCTTGAATCACTCTTTCATTACATTTTCCAGTGGAATAATTATGTATTCTGGTTCTTGAAAAGAATAGTTTTACTGAAATGGAAAAGCCCTTGGTAGATAATTCCACTTGGCACAGATTCTTGGGTACAATTGAGATATACATAATGGTCACATTCATCACATGATATATTTCGATTACTTTTTTTTTCCATTCTCCTTCTGTCTCTTCAACCGCTCTTCCTCTCCTTGTTTGCAAAAGCTTTGTCTGCATTTTTGTTTCTATTTTTTGTCTTTTCCCTTTCTGCTGTTCCTCCTCCTTCCTCCTTAGTTCTCTTCCTATTGGAACATTTTTTCCCTATTTCAAAATATCTATTATACATTTTGGTATTAATTTGCCCTTTCAGTTTCTCACATCAGAGAAACAATGAAATATTTAAACAAGTGTGTCTGATTTATTTCACTTAAGAGTATGGTCTCAAAGTGTATGCTTTTACTTAGAAATGTCTCCACTGTATCCTTCTTTAAGACTGAGTAGTATTCTCTTGTGGACAAAAGCCATATATTCTTTATCCATTTATTGGTTGATGGGCATTTGAGCTCTTTCCAAGATGTTTCTATTACTAACTGTCCTATTATAAATATGGGTGTGTATATATTGCTGTGTTATGATGTTTTAAATTCTTTTGGGAATATAGCAAGAAGGGGAATAAATAAGTCAAATGGAACCTCTAGGTTTATTTTTTTGTGGGTTTTTTTTGTGTTTGCCGAGAATTGAACTCATAACCTTGCACTTGCCAGGCAGGTGCTTTGCTGCTGGGCTATATACTCTGCTAGTTTTAGTTTTTTGATGAATCTCCACATTGATTTCTGCAAGAAATCACTAACAGAGTGAAGAGACAATCACAGAGTAGGAAAAATTTTTTTCCAGCTATTCTTCAGACAAAGGACTATATAAAGAATATGTAAGAATCTAACAAAAAATCAGATCCTCCAATTTTAAAGACTCAATCTAAAAATGTACATAAAAATGAATAAACACTTCTAAGATAAAGAGTCAAAATGACAAAGAAATATATGAAAAAAATGTTCAACATCACTGGTCATTTAAGAGATGTAAATTAAAACAACACCGAGATTCCATCTCACTCCAAAGAGAATGGCTACCATCAAGAAATCAACCAATAAAACATGCTGGGTGGGCTGTGGGGATAAGGGAACCCTTCTCCACTGTTGGTAGCAGTGTAGACTGGAGCAACCACTGGAAATCTGTGTGGTACAGATTCTGTGAAGAGGGTTCATTTACCTTAAGGCACACTTCTCCCTGTTGCTACTGGTTCATGACTAGAATAAAATCCCAGCATATCTCATGGAAATGAGTAATATGAGCTAGGAGAGGTAGTTTGTGTACCAAAATATTATATTACTGAAATATGTTGGGGAGCAAGTATAGTAGTCTAAGGGTATTAGTAAAAGAGAGCACCAGATTATATTACTGGATTAGAGCAAATAATATGATATGGTTACAATCACTAGAGATTCCAGATTTCCTATGTTTTAGTCCCCCCTAAAGTGGCCACACAGCTCTTTAGCAAGTTCAGGCTGTGGTAAAGTCCCACTACTACTTGGTTCTCCACAGATCTAGTGATAATTAATTATTTGAAGTATTTGCAGCCAGTGGCCATCCTGTGTAGAGACTCTGAGAATATTCAACAGGAGAATTACAACTCACATATCTAGGATTTTGGAGGAAATCTGTGGTCTCTCTACCAACTGTTTTGAGATGAACTACTGACTTGCTACCAGAGACTGACTACTTAACCACAGACATTGGGTGAACATATAATCTGAATTTCTCATCATGATCTGGGAGTAGTGTGACACATTCAGCCATATATTTGATCATAACCACAGTGTATATCATAAAACAACAATGACTTATAATAGACTAAAATCCTGCAAATCTGAAAGAGTGTGTAATGTGCATATGCTGGTGCCCCTCAAAATTAGGCAGAGAACTATAGACCCACTTGATGGTACTACTGAAGACAGGAGTGGAAAAAATCCCTCCCAGTTTGCAAAATTGCATGCAGTACATTTGATTTTCCATTTCTGCACACAAGCTGAAGCCTATCTTGTAAAGCAGAGATCATAATTAGGCAACATGAACTTGGGAATCACAGGATAGAAAATAAAAAGGATTTTCTCCCTATAATATTTTATAATCCTTTCGCAGAATTTTTTTTGCTCTCTGTCCCAGCAACTCTAGACTTCACTAGCTCAGAAATTTCAACTATGTGAAACTGAACTGGAAGATAATACGCTACTTGTTTGATTTGGTCTCTTCATGCCATGGAAGTAAATAAAAAATGGGTCATTCTTCTTGACAGAGTGATTTATCCCTATTACCAAGGGGAAATTATATTGTTGTTGCACAAGCATATAAGCAGGACTAAATCTGAAACCCAGAGAATTCTCTAGGATATTATTACTATATGCAGTAGTAAAGGTTAATGTGAAATTACAGAAATGAAAAAACAAAAAAATGACAATATGATTTAGAACTGAGACCTTTCTAGAAAGAAAACTTACATTATTCCACCATGTGAAGAACACTGAGTAGCTGAAGTGGTCACTAAGGGCAGAGAAAATATGAAACAAGTAGTGGAAGAATGAACTGATATATTTTAATTTTATCTTTGTGATCTGTTAATAGAGATAAGGAGGGCAGAAGCTTTGCATGTTTCTTTCTTGCTTGTTACATGTGTTTACTGGTATATGCTAACACTTTCCTTCCCTCTCCTATTTCTTATTTTTCTTTTGTATACAAGTTAGACGTTAACTTTAATCATTAGGACACAGTATACTCTGTCCCATGGAACTGTGACGGAATCGAGATGGATATGGTAACTGTTGAGACTGTGCTTTCTCCCTCATTGTGGGGAGCTCCTGAGAACACCTTCACTTGCAGAGAATAGCTTTTTCTTGTTAGGTGAAAAGATAGAGTAGTTTTGCTGTGGTAACATATAGTTGTGTGTAGAGAGGTGAATATGTCAACTGAGGAGGCAAAATAATGAGCTGTCTGAAGTATTCACACATTCATTCTCTTTTAGTTCCAGCTACCTGCTTTGTAATAATAGAGATGAGCCTTGTAATGCTTTCTTCTGCCAGATCCCATGTGTATCAGTGGACGGCTTTGGGGTCTGATGTGCTTTTCTTGGTAGGTCCCTGAAAAGTGCACCGTGTCTCCTTCACTAGGCTCTTAAATTCTGGATGGGTTCAACAGCAGCAGCCTTCTTTTGTGGATGTGGCTTCTTCAGGACCCAAGTCTTAATGCACACTGTATCAGCACCTGTCGATAAGCAGATACCTCATAACACTGTTGGGAACATTCCAGCAAGTTCTGCAACCTTTCCCTGCAGAGAACTTCCTTTGGTGTTTCAGAAATTGAATTTCCAGCAAATTCAGACGTTGTGCACTTTAGTCAACTTTACCATCTTTATCTTGAGTCCTGTGGGTTTGAGGAGTATGTATAGGTGAGATTCCTTCAGTGGATATTTTCTTTTTCCTCATAATACTATATTTTTAACATTTACTACACTTATCAGCAAAAATGCTAGGTTATACTGACCTTTGGAAATTAATAATCTTTGTATTAAAGTTCCTGTCCTTAAGTTATGTTGTGATTTCTGTGTCCTGAGCAGATCCTGACTGATACAGTTGATCATGTGGCTTCCTGCTTGGTTTAAATATACCACACCAGAAAGATCTTGCCCTTAAAATAGTTCCCATTATTAACATCCTGCATCATACTGTGCAATCATTTAAGATCATAGATTTTATGACTATATTATTGCTAGTTCTGAATTATATGCTGGGATCAAAGCAGAATAGAGTTTATAAATAACATTTAAAAATATGTATCTGCATGGCTGATCTATCAATCCATCATACAAGTAATAGCATAATTAGCTCTTGAGGTACTTTTCCTCCTCACCATGTTGCTGATTGACATTAGTGGAGCCAGGATAGAGGAGTTTTGGTTGTTTTAGATTAGGCACAACAGGAAAATAGAGAGAAATAGGATACTTGACATTTAGAAAATTCTCTAATCCCAAAATAGAATTCTACATTCTCTGGTAGGACACTTCGAACATAGAACACCCTATAAAGAATTTTTAAGAACTACTGCTTGTTTACCACCTTCCATATGCCAGGTTATTAGACTAGATTTCTTTGCATATTTTAGTTCACAGACAGTTCACAAAATAAGTGCATGCATGAAATCAATAATAAACTCTATACCCAGAAATACTAAGTTACTAATGCAAAGTACCAAAACTGAGATTCAAAGCTCATCCTTCTGCCTCCCAAACCCTTGCTTTCTTATTATGGAAATCACATACCTCATTTTGGTTAATCGGTCTCAATCATAACTTGTGGCAAACAATGCAGATATCTGAATTATCTTTGACCCAATTTTTTGCATATGGTAAAGATATTTCTACTTATCTACATTTGACTTATACTATGCATTCAGAATAGTAGCAATTTATTTTCTTAACATTACACATGTCATAAATATTCATATTGTGAGTTTGTAGTATTATTTACCACTCCACTAGTGGTTAAAAGTTATGATATCCTTGCCATTTTCACTATTGCAAATGATACCCATAGGACATGCTTTGTGAATCTTTTAAGCAATTTAAGATAGTATTTTGAGTTCATTACTAAAGGTGAGTTGATATGATCACATATTATGGCTATTTTGATAATATCAGTGCACAAGCCACGTTGTTTGTCAGAAGGACTGAAACAAAATATCCATAACGCATAAGAGTAATTAACGTTCTTATTTTTGTCTGGTTGCGGTACCGCATGGAGCCATGAGCAGCAAGGTGTCCCACGCCACCCTGGAGGAGGCGATGAGGAGGTCCTGCATGGCAGCCAGCGCGAGCGCTGAAAGTTTTTTGAGATGTGGAGCTGCAGGGCAGCTTGAAAAACTGTGACACTCGTAAAGACAAGCGCTCTGGGGTTTCCCAGGGTAAAGTTGACTCGCAGTCCCAAGTGCTCTGTGTGCGCCCGGGGGGACCAGCAACGTGATGACACCAAGGCTGTGGACCTCCCCCACATGGACATCGTGATGCTGAAGAAACTCAACAAGCATAAGAAGCTGTGATCATTGTACTACTAATTGCTATTGCCTTATTGAGAGAAACAGTTAATGTTCAATTGTTTGATCACTTTTGCATGCCTATATTTATTTGAGTAACCAATTTGAGCATATCAATATGCAATACAGCAACCTTTGTAAATTTCCTATCCCCTTGTCTGAAATTCTGTACTGCTTTTATTGTATTTGTGTTGTTTTGTTTATATCTGTGTGTTTGTTAATATGTTTTCGTTCTTTTACCTTTAAAAAAAGAATAAAAAGCTGGTCAAGAAACCGGCCAAGTACGATGCCTTTCTGGCCTCAGAGTCCCCGATAAAGCAGATCCCACTAAGGCTAAGCACAGCCTCAGTAAGGCTGGCAAGTTCGCTTCCCTGGTGACGCACAACCAAAACGTGGTGGCCAAAGTCGCCGAGGTGAGGTCCACAATTAGTTTCCAGATGGCGAAGGTGCTGTATCTGGCTGTGGCTGGCGGTCCTGTGATGACAGGTGATGAGCTTGCGTACATCCAGCTGGCGCACACTTCCTGCTGTGGTTGCTCAAGAAGACCTGGCAGAAGGTCCGGGCTCTGTACGTCAGAAGCACCACGGGCAAGCAGTTGCCAACAAAAAATAAATAAATAATAAAAAGCAAACGTGCTTACTTCACTATATTGACAAATTTCATCGGAAAAATGTGGTGCAATAGCTGGTAACATCTTTAAAACCGAAATATGAAACTGAATTTTTGGAGAGTAAGGTATATTACTTGTCTCTCATCCTAATATTTTTAAAAGAGTCTTTATGTTTTATAATAGGTATACAAAAATCCTACAGGATCTTTTCAAAAGTTAATGAGTTAAATCTGTGTTTAGTATCTTTGCTGAAAAACCAAAGGCCAAATGTTTGTGACTTTTGTATACGGTATTAATAGTAGTAGATTTCCTGTTCTGTAAACCCAAATCTATTAGTTCACATGTGATTTATCCAATTTTACCTAAACTTTATATTTCTGGAGCTCCGATGAGTGCTGCTTATATTATTTGAATACTCTCATCTAAACTTCTGTCTTCTTGAAATATACTCTGTTGTGTGACTCCAAGTAAACATCCAAGTCTTTCTCCCTTTAAAACCAAGCTTGTAGTAAATATATCTCTGAAAATGCGCTATCTTAAAGTGACAGTATGGTTGGTTATGTCAATATAGGTGAGGAAAAATTTGGAAATTTTGAAGAAACCCGGATAAAAATTCTTTGAAGGTAATGAATAAGCAAATGATCTGGAAATGGTGACACCCAATACATTCATGCATCAAAGTGTTACATTGTGCCTCAACAAAATACAACGATTTCATGTAAGTAGAATCTGATATCATAGCACAGTATGTTGCACTGAAAGTTAAGAGAATATACCATACAATGACTGTGTACAGTGCACCAGGGAGTTAGTCCTTGATCACATGTTGTCTTTTTATCACAAAAACCCCTATAGTTCTATTTTACTATTTTTATTCTAAAGATACCCAGGGATGTTAGTAGATTAGTGGATTGGTAAATTAGAGAATTTTAGAACTAATGTATGGAAAACATTAACTTTTAACTAAAATTTTTATTTTACTTTGGGTACTACCAATTAAATGTTTTATTTTGAAAATTTACATGATAAAGAACTGTATAAAGTGAAATATTTATAGATCCTCCTATTTTCTTCTATTTTTACATGAAAAAGATTTTTATTACTCATTCAATGAATCTTTATAGAATGTCTATAATATTTTAAGTACTGTTTGGAATTATCCAATTTCATAGAGCTTACACTCTTGGTCTAAGTTTGTGTTTTTAAGTTAGCAAAACTATGTGCATTACAGCTCTACTTTATATCATCTATACTTAAATCTGCATTTGTATATCTATATCCCTGCATATCTTCTTTTATTTAATGTCTCACTAGAGTTTCATAAATATGTATCACTTACGATAAAAATTTAAACTTTTGGGGGGCATAACTTTTAAACATCCTTGTGTAAATATCTTTTATACACATGTGTGAATCTTTTAAAGATGATTTCCTAAGGCTGAGAAAGAGTCAAATAGTTCACACTTAAAACATATTAAATATGCCATATTATCTCCTTAACATTTTTCCCCAGTTGACATTCCTATCAACACTCCGGGACAGCTCTAATTTCCCTTCATCCTTACAGAAATGAATTTTTATTAATCTTTTAAATTTTGCCAATCTGAAGTGTGAAAAACTGTATCAATGCATTTGCATTTTTTGATTTCTTCATATGCAGATTCAGCTCTGCTCATATAAAAAGTTTATTGAATGAACTGCAGTGAAGCCAGTATAACGCAAGAATCAGTTGTATGCTTTCTCTTTCCCTGCTAATCCTTTAAAGTTACCCATTGGATTCATTTTTTCCTGCCCTTGTATGAAATCCTGGGCAGCCTCCAAAGACTATTCTGGGTTGTTTCCATTTTCAGCATATTTCCATTTCAGTGGTTTCAGACATTCTATTACATGTAAGATTAACAGCAGTGCTTGTTGTTCAAATTCAGACTCATCGCCTTTCTCAGCTACAAATCTTTTCTGATGAAGATGGGCACAGTTTGGGCATGTTGCTTTTTCACTTATCTACCATATTCACAACCTGCCTTTCTCACCCTTTAAGGGTTGGGCACCAAGAAAAAAGTGTTAAACCCAAAGGACACAGTCTATGGTCTTGGTACGGCTATAATCTCTGGCTTCTTGGCCAAAGTATAATATGACTCCAATTCAAAACACTTTCTTTATGGAAAGCTTTCTGCATATTGTTGGTATTTCTCTGTGTGGGAGCCCACTCCAGCTTTCTGAACCCAGCAATGCCTCTCTGATGGACTGAGTTTCCAGTGGTCCACATCTCTGTTGAAATCTTTGTGCATCTTCAGGTGGTTCTTACAGAGTACGAGTGCTCTTTTTAAAGTAATACTTTATCAAAAATATATTAAAGATTGAACAAACAATTAGAGAGAATAAAAGTAATAAGAAACATTACATTTTTACATCTGGTGATCTGAGCAGCTTCGTGAAAGATAACCATATGTAATATAACAACCACTGTTAATTCCTATCATCATGTTTTGAAATCCTATATCATTTTTATTGTACTTGTGTTGTTTTGTTTTGGTCTTTGTTGTTGTATTTTGTT
>NW_004955440.1:6002692-6024970 GCF_000276665.1 Chinchilla lanigera
TTTTTTTTTTGGTTTTTCTCCGGTACCAGGAACCAAACTCACGACCTTGCGCTTGCCAGGCAGGCGCTTTTGCCGCTGAGCTAAATCCCCAGCCCCACTGCAAGAGTCAAGAAGAGAGATTTGTTCCCTTTCCCAGCAAATATCAGTCCCCAAAGTAACTACTGTGTTGACATTAACAGCTTTACTTGTTCATTGTTAGTAATTCCCATCCACTCTCTGTCCTTTAACTTTTAATCTTCCTTGTCCTGTAGTCAGTATGTCATTTACGTAGAATGTAGTCATAGTTTTTAGTAGAATCATCTCATTTTTACCTTTCAAAAACTCACTTAAAAGTATTATTTAATGTGATTGACCACTATTGAGTTTAAGGGGACTGGGGATATAGCTCAGTGCCATAGCACCTGCCTGGTGAGCATAAGGTTGTGAGTTCAATTCCCAGTACCAAAATGAAGAAGTTAGATGAGTTTAAATCCATTGCCTCCCACTTTAAAATTAACTCAGATTTTCTCTCCCCACCTTTTTTTCTCCCTTTCTGGCTTGTGGGTTATCGAAGTTTATTTGCTATTCCATTTTCTCCTTCCCCTATTTAGGGGATATGGCTAGTTCTATGTTCCCTTAATGCTATTTTTTACTGGTTAACTTTGATGTAACAACCAGCATAAACCTGACATATTTCAGTCTTCCATAAGTTACTAAACATTCTAAAGAGTGTATACATTTTAAATACTTTAATTTCATTCAAGTTCTGCGTTTTGTGTTTTTTGTGTTTCATATATTTTAAACTCTTCTATTTTATTATTTCATAAAATCAATATTCATATGTAATTATCCACATAATTATCATTTTATTACACAATTACAGCATTATTCTCTGGATTTTCCTATTAGAGAACAGCACTAATCCTTTTGTCTGAAGAAGTTCTTTAGATCATTTTTCTTTTTTGCTTTTAGTTTGATTGGTCAGCAAGAAAATCTGTTTTGCCCTCTGGATATGTTTTTTATTTGACTTTATGGATTTTTTCATTGTTTTTAACACATCACAGTGTAGCCATAAAGTTGCTTATTTAAGGTAAATTATTTTCTTCTGTGTTTTCTCAGATTTGTTCAGTTTTACTATAATTTATGTAGTATGAGTTTCATTGTGGTATACCTTTAATCTGTGACTTCATGTCTTTTAATAATTCTGAAAATACTTAGCTATTGTATCTTTCATCTTTCAATGCTATATATATGAACTATTTTCATTTTCTTATTCTTCGAAGACTCAAATTGCACATATGATTTTTTGTTTCTCAATTGACTTCAAGAACTTAAACTTGTTTCTATATTTTCAAAGGCTTTGTGCATCTGTGTGGACATTTTCAACCAGCTAATCTTTTAATGTATCAAATTGGTTTATTACTATTAATTCTATTAACTATAATGTCATGCAAGCATTTTCCCCTTCCATTTTCCCTGTTTCTTTTCCTAAATATATTAATCATTCTGGGAATTTTTTTTTTTTTTTGGTACCAGGAATCAAACTCATGATCTCAGGCATGCAAGGCAAATGCTTATGCCACTGAGCAATGTCCCCAGTCCATATTAATCATTCTGAAAGTCCTTATCTGATAACTGATGTATGAGAATTTCCTAAGAATCTATTTTTTGTTTCATAATGTCTTTTGCTGTATTTGTTCTTTTGTGATTGACTCTCAGGGACAATAAATTAATAACTATTTTGCAGTCTAAATTATGCTATAACCATCAGAGAATATTCCTTTTATTTTCTTCTAGGTAGTTAGATAAGATTTATTCTCATTAATATTAACTGTGTTAATATTTCTCCCTAGTTAGTTTTCAGACAATGGATATTTTTCTAACTTTAGATTGCTTTTTGTTTCAGATAATGTCTTAGTTTCTTTTCTCTCATTGCTGAGACAAAATACCTGACACCCAAAGTTAAAGAAGGGAAGGTTTATGTAGTGTACAGTTCACAGAAGTTTCAAATTATATTTAGCTGGTTCCAATGCACAGTGGCATGGAGGAAGGGCATTAAAGAAGAGAAAGAATTCATGGCAGGCAGAAGGCAGCAAAAGCAGCAAGCAACAAGTGACAACAGCAGCTCCTTTCTGTCCCTTTATATTCTATCTCAGCAGATTTACTCACTCTCAGAGCTATGACAAACCAATCAATGGACTAATTTAGTAATCACACACCCTTAATCCAGCATCACACACCCTACATACAGCCACCTCTGCCAAGCCCCCAGCGATTGCTGCAAGAGGCTTTGGGGGGAAATCTAGAGATAAGCTATAATAGATAGTCATCGTTAAATTATCACAACCAAAAACTTGAAATTCATAATCTCTCTTGAGATTAGGAATCTCTTGATTCTCTCTTGATGGATCGTTATTCAAATGTAGTCTCTCCTATTCTGTGATACCACTGATAACCCTGCTTCCCTTCTTGGCCTCCTAGCAGTTGCTTTCTGCTCAGCTTCTCTGCTCTTAGCCTGAGCTACCTAAAGACTGGTGATGGTTTAAAGAGCAAGGAAGACAGAATGGTTGTGTTTCCTCCATTCATTTCCTTTATTCCACACACACACACAGACGTAACTTTTGAAAATATCCCTAGACTGCATTTGTGTTCCCCATTCTCTGTAACATTTCAAAATCCTCTGAACAGTTTTTCTACTGTCTTGCATCTTAGTCTTTCATATTTAGACTGCCTTTATAGTTCTCTAGTAGTTTGGTTTCTTAATTTTAAATTTTATTAGTATGTAATGATTACATTTATCATAGGGAATTGGTACAATTTTTATATTTCATTCAGTTCTTCAGTTATTCTTGGTGAGAGAAAGCTCTGCTGCAACAGTCTGTTCTAATGTAATAATCCCAGTTCCAGTTTATTCTAACCGGGACCACATGTATTTCATTCGAGAAGACCACTGCCTTGCATGCTGTAAAGATGGGGCACTTTCTTTTCCCTGGGATTAGGAATACACAGGAACAATTCCCTTCAGCCTCCCAAACCCACCCTGTCATCCACCCTTCAGAGGAAAGTGTGGCTATGGGCGGTAGGACAGATTTTCAAATGGTATTTTTGTGAATCTCTTCAAGACAATTCGGTTTTGAATGAGAGATACTTAATGTGCATGTTACTATGGTTCATTTACTGAGTGACTGGGTAGAAGGGGGCCCAGAACAAGAGCAGGGCCTGCGCCAGGTTCCGGCTGCTGTGTAGGCTTTTCTTCCATGTGTGCCACATGATCTAGCAGACTCAGTGGTAACTGAGCTGTCTAGGCAGATGAGATGCAGTTTGAGCCTCTGGCACATCCCCAGAGGTGAATCACACTGGAGGCCAGGGCTTCGGAGCAAGGCCTTGCCAAACCAGGCACCATGAGATGTGTTAATCTACTCAAATAAGGAAATCACATCTGGTGTGCCAGATGGGGACACCACTTGATTAAGCTTAAAGTAATCCACTGTTATACTCTAAAATCTATCTATCTGTTCCATAAGCTAAACAGGAGTGTTAAATGAGGATGTCGTGGGAACCACTGTCCCTGCATCTCTCAGGTCTTCAGTGGTGGAACTAATCTCTACAGTCCCACTAAGGATGCAGTGCTGTTTTTGATTTACTATTTTCCCAGGTAAAGTCTGCTCTAAGGACTTGCATTTGGCTTTTCACACAGTAATAGTCCTCACTCTACCAGGTAAAGAACCCAGTCCTGCTGAGACACTTGCTGAAGGCCAAGGGTATACAAATGGATAGTAGAAGGTGGTTTGAAATATGAGCTATGAGGGGGCTGGGAATTTAGCTCAGCGGCACAGCGCCTGCCTGGCAAGCATAAGGTCATGAGTTTGATTCCCGGTACTGGAACAAAACAAAATAAAGTAAAATAAAATAAAATAAAATGCCAGCTATGACCAAGTGACGAGTTATAAATCATTTTCATAAGCGCTTCTTTCTTATTAAGTGCAAATATATATATATATACATATCAGATTTGTTTTCTTTCTTTGCATTCCTATACCACATAACATAACATTGAATGGCTTAATATCAATACTTAACTAACATTAAATTACACTGCATTTATGTAATTTAAAGAGAAGAATAAGCATCACCTGAAAAAAACTTTGCCTCTGATTCTGTGGAAGGAATTAGTGCATTGCTGGTTGTACATAGGACAGTTGTATTATGTTAGGTGTGGTTAGAACTTGTTATTACTTTTTTGGGGGGATTAAGTGTGGTTTAATGAGATGTGTCTGCTTATCGGCATCACAAGGTGTGGACTGTGACTATCAATTTTGATATGACAACTTATGGACCAAGACAAAGCTATCAGATTGGCAAAGCACACTTCTAGGTGTATCTGTGGGGTGTTTCCAAAGATGATTGCATTCAGGCCAGAAAGCTGAAGGGGGAAGACCCACTTGGTAGTTGCAATCCACTAGATTTGTACCCTGAGTGGAATAAAAGGGGCAGCAGGAGGAAGTTGGGTGCATTTGCAAAACTTCACTCTGCTTCAGCTGGGTATCTTTTCCTCCTCCTATTGTCTGTGGATATCAGAATCCTTTCTTCAGTCTTCCAATACAGACTCACACCAACATCTCTCCAGAGAGCTTCCAGGTCGTTGACCTTGGATTCATGCTGCATTCTTGATCCCTCCTGTTTTGAAGCCTCTGTGTTTTTGGATTGAGAAGCCACTGGATCCTTGAATTTTGCAGTGTGTAGAAGACCAATCAATGTGAACCTCATGCCTCTGATGCTGCAATAAATTCGCTTGCATATTGAAGGTGTTTGTATGCAAAATCTGTTCCTCCAGAGAACCCTAACTAATATGGTGTCTATTGTTCTGTCTTAGTTTAGAGCATTTCTCTGGAAACTTTGAGACAGTATGAAACTTTCTATGTAAAAACATTAATATTTACAATTTTGTTACATAGATATTAGAATTTTCTCCATGAATTACCTAGTCAGAGCCATTAACCATTTTCTTCTACTTGCATTTGTATCCTTTTAAGATGTGCTATTTATTTTATAGTGAATATTTTGCAAATATATTTTGTTTGTCATTTCTTTTTCACTCGATGATATCATTTAGCATTGTTGAATTCTCTGGGGTCACAAACAGGACTAAAGAAACTTTCCAAAGTTTTCTCTGCAACCAAATTTCACTTGCACAGAAGGGTGCACAACAAGACCGTGGCTGGCAAGCAAGCTGAGTAGGTGGTTCCCCTACCTTTATCCCTGACATATACTGTTCTCACTGTG
Source organism: Chinchilla lanigera (assembly GCF_000276665.1). NCBI lineage: Eukaryota > Metazoa > Chordata > Mammalia > Rodentia > Chinchillidae > Chinchilla > Chinchilla lanigera. The sequence continues at coordinate 6,007,955 of NW_004955440.1, forward strand.
CCCCACTCCACTGGTGGGGGTGTGGCCTCACAAGCCAACCCAGTTGGCTGATTTAATCAAGCCATGGCTGTTAGGCAAAGCAAACTCTGTGACCTGGAAAGTCCTTTTTCACAAAGCTTTATGACAAGTACACAGGCATGAAGCCCTTTGTCTCAAGTTTTCAAGGGATGGTGAAACAAATGCACGGCCATCTTACAAAAACAGTATTTTATAGAAATAGAGGTTCTTATAAAATGCAGTTACTTTAATTATTTCCTTTGATGGACAAGACTACCTTGTCTACACTATAATATATGTGAAGTAGAAGCCTGATTTATTAGAGTTATTTTTCCAAGTATATAATTACCACAAAACACTAGACTCTAATAGTTTATCACTTCATACACACAAAATTTTGTCTTTCTGTTGAACTATATACTCTTCATTTCTTAGATTTTTAAGGGGGAAGCTAGTAACATCTAAAACAGTAATATCCTTATCTTTTTCCAATATTTATACTTGTTTTATTCTTTTAATTTTTTCCTGTTCTAAATGCTGAGAAGAAACATTGAAAAGTAATAGTACTTTATGCATCCGTGAATATATGCATGTATATATTCATTTCTCTCTTAATCATATTATAGTTTTCTTTTCAAATCACAATGTTTTCAATAAGCCAGTGACTTTCTTCTGTTATTTAGATAGTAATGGGCTTATGAGTTTTCTCTTTTAGTCTTTTAATACAATGAATTATTTTGTTATTTTCTGTTATCATCTTTCTATTATTATGATAAAATACCACTTAAAAGAGGAAATGTTTATTTTGGTTCGTGGTTTCAATCCACAGTTGCTTGGTTCTGTGCTACCCGTCTGGCATGACGGCAGCATGTGGGCATCCCCTAAGTTCCCCTAGTGACCCAGCGCGTTCCATCTGCTCTTACATCTTAGTGGTTCTTCCACCTTCCCATACTGTCACAAGCTGCTGAACAAGCCTTCGGCAAGTCTTTGTTTTGGAAAAAATTGTTTTACATGTTTACCTCCCACTTGGATGTTAACTTGGGTACAGGATTGCCTTTTGACTATCGTTACTTCTTGTCAGCCTTATGATCAATGTTGTTCTGTTGTGTTTTAGCATCTGATACTGATGATAAAAATGTTTGATACTAACCTGATTTTCTTCATTCATTGCTTGAAATATTTTGGATTTTTTTTTCCCTCACGAGTTGATTCATTTTTGTGTGTGTGATGGTTTTTTCAAGTTAGACTTTGAACACGGTGGTGGTAGTTTGGGAAAACTTCTTGTGGTGGGCTGACAACTGGTGCTCAACTTGTAACACCCAGCTGAACTGAGCCAGTGTGGTACTGGGTACGAGGTGCCCACCTGAGGGTGGTTGCCAGCAGCATAACAGGCAGAACTGGAGAAGAAGAAGTTAAAAGCTGTTGGGTGCTCTTAGAAGCTGTTTGGAAGTTGCTGGTTCTCTTGGAGTATTCTGCTGGAGAGTCTTGTCATGCTGGCTTTCCTGATGAACTTGGCTCTTCTCACTGGAGGCATTCAGGACCTCCTTTTTGCTGAGGGTGGCTGTGATTCATTTTGGGGGTGCTCTTGTCCTTCACTTTGAGCATTGCTTCCTGGCTCCAGAGGAGAAAATGGTGCACTGCTCAGTCTCCTGGAGAGTCATGTCATGTTGGCTTTCCTGATGAGAAGTCAGCTATTCTCATTGCTGGAGGAGCTTGGGGCCTCACTGTTGAGGAGGATGGCTATGGTACTTTTTGAAAAGCTCTAGTTCTTACTTTGAACATCGCTTCCTGGCTCTAGTGCAGATCCCTCAGGCTGCTAGCACAGATCCTTCATCCCGCTGGCACAGACTTTCTAGCTTCCACCACTGACCTTTGGGCCTTCGTAGTGCAGATCCATGAAACAGGCCTGCATGAGACATTGTTCTGAGCTCTTGGTCTCCAGCTGGATTCACAGAGGCAGCATTGTTATAGGCTGCAGGTCTTCAGCTGGACTCATGCAGGACATTACCATGGGATCCAGGCCCTGAGCTGGATTCCTTGGTCTTTAGTGTGTGGTTAGATTTCCTGTACTCCTTTTATATATGATTCTTTGGGTGACTATTATAAAATAATCTTATAATTGTGTCCTGTATTGTATTATTCCCCCTTGTAAACCCCTGACTACTTCTTATTTATTTATTTTGTTCTGATTTCCAGAACCTAGTAGATCCATCTGTACTACTTTCAGCAGTGTCTGTCACCAGTTTTTGTTAATGGCAGAGCCCCAGTTTATGAAAGTGTGTGAGCGTTCCCCTTCCTCTATGGTCAGTAATCAGCTCTCCATCCCCACTGGCCCAGATCTAGCTATGTAGAAAGGCTTCTGTTGTCTGCTGCTAGCACAAGTGGAAGGGAGAAAACACTGCCCGGCCCGTTTATTTCAAATACAAATATCATGGACATCTTGTAAACCGTTTGTTTTTCTTGGATGCGTTCTATGTTCTCTGAGATTAAAAGTTTCCAAATCTCCCATTTCTATGAAAGACTTCTAAACATCTAAATGATGGTTTTCTGAAATGTTTGTTTCTCCATTCAACAGTTCTTCAAAAGATTACTGTTTCACTGATGGCTCTCTGGGTTGTTTTGCCCTCCTCTTATTGATTTTTTTCTTGTTTAGAAACTACTATATTATTTCCTGCTATTTGGAAGTACAGGGCTAGCTTTGAAACCGGTATTTCAAAGGTGAAGGTTATGTTAAGTACCAGAACAAAGAATAAAGGAGCAGCAGAAAACTAAAACATGGAAATAATGCAAATATTTTTTTCCATGTGAAAATTTTGAATAAAAGCTAAGTCAATCCACCATTAATTTTGGCTTCCCATTATCTTATCTTATTTTAGCTCTTTTAGCAAACCTCTTATTTGCTTTCATTCACGTTGCAATGTTTAATGCCAGCAAAGTCTGTGGAGACAAAATATCTTGATTATGAGATTACTGGTGAAAAACACTGTCTTGCAAAGTACTTGTATTTACTCTGAGACATCAATATGATTATATCTCTCTTAAAAATTACCAAACTCATGGCCCTGCAGGTCTACCAAGACATTGTCTGTATCAATAACCTGTAAATAGTGCAAAAGGCATCTGCACAGGAATAGTTTCTCCCCAAACAACTAGACATTACTTTGGTATTAAAAGCTTAAGCATTTTTTTCTTTATGCTTACCTTAAAATGCTAAGTAAGTTCCTGGGTTTTTATTTTTGTTTGTCTGCTACCCAATTAACAAGTTGTGAAATAAAAAAGCATTACTTCTAATATTAATTTTATCTTTATTCATTTTGAGATAAAAAAATAATGATTGTGATTTCCAGCACTTAGGCAAGAATGAGGTTAAAGAAAAGGAAGAATTTAGTTTGGATAATGAAAGGATCTAACCACCACCATCCTGATGAGAGATCCCTCTACACTGCCCCCTCTCAGCACAGATGGACCTGGGGACTCACAACATTATCAGCTCTGCTCTTGACAGTAGCCACTACCCCTGCGCTTTCCCAAACTCTGTCCTTGGGCAACCAGTACCACTTGTGCTCTCTCAAGCCTCACTTGGGGCAGGTAGTAACATCCCCTTTCCACTGAACTCCTCCTCCCCTCAATGCTAAAAAAGACCCCACAGGCTGTATCAGAGGTGCTGCTCTGTTCTCTAGTGCCAAAGCAGTTCTACTCCGGTTTGCTCAGAAATAAACCTGTCCTGTGGAGCTTGTACATCTGTTTCGTTTCCTTTTTTCTAATATTTTGTGACCTACGTGGGAAGGGGCCTAGCAAGAAAAATGGCATCGTAGTGATTAACTTAGAAGAGGAAAAACAATCTGACATATAGAGTCTGTTTCCCTTGAAATACGTGTCTGGTGGGGATGGTAGCTCTGTGATTTTAATTAGGTAAGAGGAAAGAGATGGTTTGAAGAATGGGTCAAAAACTTAATAGTGTCTACTATATCTTTATAGATATATAAAACTAGATTTGAAAGTTTAAATTTTTTAAAAATGTCTTTTTTAATTTTAAAACTTTAAGTGTTTACATAAGGAAAACATTTTATGAAATGTAGTAATATCTATGAGCCAGTTCATAAAGGAGAATATTACATACATTGAAAAACCAAGATGCCCTTTAATTAACATGGTTAATAAAATTACATATTATTTCTACAATGTTGGTGAATAAGGTAGAACATAAACGTAATAATCATTATGATATTACTTATTTTTTCATTTTCTTTTCGCTTCAAGGTAAGTTACATAATATAATTTATAACCATAAGTTAAAATGCTTTCCATTGTTTCCTCCCTATTATTATTTATTTTTTGATGTTATTCTATATACTGACTAGTTAAAAACAACGTGACTGTAGTTGAAAACAAATTTGCCAATTTGAGGAAGGATCCTAACAAAATATATTAAAAGTTGAATATATGTTTAGTATCAAACATAAAACATAACTGAAGAAATATTCTTTTAAATTTTAGAAAATCCAATAATTTCTCAGGACAACTAAATTGTAATCATACTTTGTAATTCATAGGAATTTTATGAAATTTTACAGATTCAAAAATTAGAGGACAAAGATTTGGAGAAATTTAGAGTAAGTAATCTCAAAACCCTTCTTACCTCTTTATAGTTCTGTCGTTCTTTTTTCTTTTGATAAACAGATGATGCTATTTATTTTGGAAAGCATGAAGTTTAGAATTAGGAACTTGACTTCAGCTAAATACGGTAGTTATCACTGTAGCCCAAATATATAACATAAACATACAATATTCTATGGTTGAGTGTCTCCTAAACACTGGTGGGTCCTCATATTTACCTCTCTGATATTAAGGGAGGTACATTCCTTTTGGGAAATTTTAATTAAAATTTAGGCTTTATAGAAGCTAATTTTTTCCTACATACTCTGAAACTTAATGTTTTGATTAAAATCAAATTTCATGAAATCCAGTGAAGCATGAAGAAAGCCTATTATTATAATGGGAGGTGGATAAACTATCAGTGCTGCTGATAAAGTCCAAAGCTACATTTGGGCAAAAATGTCAAAATAATAATGCTTGCGGTGATAAAAATCTAAGCTGTATTGTAGTCTCCATGTAAACCAGTCCCGAGAGAAGTATTGGTACATTCACCAGTGTGGATTGAAGATCGCTACAATTCACATAAAATCGTGGTTCTACAGTTGGTAGCTCACAGGACTAAGAGAGTGTTTGAGTGAAGATATGTTTGAAAATACAGTCATTTTAACACCCAGACACTGATTATACTTGAGGGTGATTGCTTCTGGAAAATGGACATATGTTGTTTTTTAAAGGATTTTTAAAGTATAGTATTTTATATATATATCCATGTAGAATTATGCCTCAAAGTAATATTTATTTGTTTCCTAGTCATTTGACATGGTATTAGTTGTTTTCAACACTACTCAAGTATTAGGCACGATAAAAGTTTTCAGTTTTTTTTCCTCAAATAATTGCCATTTCAGTAAAGAAAATATTCTTAGCTTAGAGTTACTAGTCTCTAGTAAATGGTCATCTTATATATATATATGCATACTTAAGTGAGAAAAAACACTTAAGTAACCAGTAACTAACATCAAGATCCAAAGGAAAAATGAGATGCAATGTGGTGATGTTTTCTCAATAGTGAAATATATTCAATTAAAGCAAAACTTGAAGTGAATAAAAATTTTAACATTCTTTATAATGTTGTACTTTCAAAAATCATTTTGATTGCATTTATGTTTAAAAAATGTTTTAGTTTGTACAACATACTGTAAAAAAGAACTGGGGAATTAGGTGAAAATTGTTACATTTTGGATCATGATTATTCTTATCTATTCTGATACAGTGGTAGAAAATGTATTTTTATAACAAGCACTCTTAGTGACCTCAAACAAGTATTATACTTCAGGAAAAGAAAAGATGGAATGAAGAAAGGCAATCAGACGTCTTACATCCTATAGGGCTGGGCACTGAACTCTTTGGGTGTGAATGTTCACTGTTCTTTAATAAAAGGGGAGAGCCGAGTGCTGTGGTACATGCCTGTAATTCCAGCACTTTAGAGGCTGAGGCAGGGGGATCATTGTGAATTCGAGACCAGCCTGGGCTACAAAGCGAGCTCAAGGCCAGCCTGAACTGCATAGCAAGACTCTCTCTCAAAAAGAAAAAAAAAAGAAAAACAAAAACAAAAAAGAAAAGGGGAGAATGTTCCCAGAGGAATCAAGAGATCATTAAAGATATATTCTTGGCTTTGAAAGGTGGATTTGTTATCCTGGTTTCAACAAGCCAGATAGTCTCTAGCTCTCTTGGAAATGAAGCCACCTTGAACATCCTTGGAGTAAGGCTGCCCAGGTAGAACCTGCCCCCAGCACAGCCATGAAAGTGGGACTGCTGCTCCAAGGTGTCCAGCAGGTGTAAACGCCACCTCAGTTGATCTGGAAACAAAACAGCAAGTCAAAGAAGGTTATCTTTTTTTTTGGTTTTAAAATGCAGTGGGCTTTGTCTTGCTACAGTTTGAACTTGCTTAGAATCCATCAGCTCTTCCCTCTTTCCTATTTTTATCCTTTTGAAATGGGAATGGCTCTCCTATTCCTATCTCGATGCATTTGGAAACATGACAGTGTCATCTCCTATTATAGATTCACAGCTGGAAAGGGATTTTGCAGAGATGACTCATACCTCAAATCTCAGCCATACCTGACTTGGATGACATTTATATGAGAATCTGGATGTTAGTATTGAGGACAGAAAAAGTTAAGAACTGGGGATCTGTTGCAATACATGGAATACATTTTACATATGAGAAGAATATGAATTTGGGAAGGCCAGTGCCAGAATCTTCTGGATTGAATGTGTGTGTCCTATAACCCCCAATGCGGTGCTATTGGGAGCCATTGGAATGTATTTTAAATAGGTGAGGTTATGAGGGTGGCACCTTCATTATGGACAATGCACTTATAAAACAAGAAAGCCTGGAACCCCTTTTCCTGTCTCTGTCTGTGCACAAAGATCTCTCTGTGTGAGCATATGGTGAGATGCAACCAAGAGAAGAGATTTCAGTGTGAAATCTCATTGGTGATTATAATAATTTTGGACTTCTGGGACTCTAAAAATATGAAAAATAATTTTGTGTTGTTTAAGCCACTCAGTCTGTCATAGTTTGCGGTTTTGCAAGGGGAACAATATAATACAGGATATATATTTTATAAGTTTATTTATAATAGCCATGCAAACAATCATATATAAATAGTGCAGGAAATCTGTCCACACACTAAAGACCCAAGTATCCAGCTGAGGGCCTGGATCCCACAGTGATGTCCTGCATGAGCCCAGCTGAAGACCTAGAGCCCATAACAGTGCCTCCCATGAGTCCAGATGGAGGCCTGTAGTCCGTGACAATGTCTCATGTGGGCCCATTTCATGGATCTGTGCTGGGAAGGGCAAAAGGTCAGTGGTGGAAGCTAGAAAGTCTATGCCAGTGGAATGAAGGATCTGTGCTAGCAGGCTGAGGGATCTGCATTGGAGCCAAGAGTGACACTCAAAGTAAGAACCAGAGCTCCCCCAAAAAGTACCTCAGCAACAGTGACATCCTGAGCTCTGATGATGAGGAAAGCCAAGTTCCCCTCAGGAAAGTCGACACGACAAGCTTCTCCAGGAGACTGAACAGTGCACCATCTTCACCTCCAGAGCCAGGAAGCAACACTCAAAGTGATGGCCAGAGCTCCTCCAAAGTGAATTGAAGACATTCTCTGCCACAACAAGGTCCCAAGCTCCTTAGAAGATGAGAACAGCTAAGTTCATCAGGAAAGCCAGCATGACAAGCTCTTCCTAGGGAACCAACAGCTCCTTACAACTTCTCAACAGCTTCCAACAGACTTCCAACACTTTCTACCAGCTCCCAACAGCCTTCCACTTCTCCAGTTCTTCCTCTTCTGCTGCCAGCAACAACCCTCAGGTGGGCCTACCACACCCAGCACCGTACTTATTAAGTTCAGCTGGGTGTTCCAAGTTGACCACCAGTTGTCAATCCACTACACAGTCTATGTAATTTTGTAATACAAATGTGAACTAAAACTATTACTAATATTGTTGGACAGATTGTGCTTGCTTTGGCAGCACATTTACTAAGATTGTGGGACACACAACTTTTCCCAGAAACTAAAAGCCATAGATGGTGAGATGCTGAAAAAAATGAGATGTTATTTAGCTTTGTGTTGAACATATTAGATTATGACTAAGGCTAACCTAAAATACACCCAAATGTTGAGACTGCCTTGTGGTAGCTTGTGGTGCTATTCTTACATTTGTAATTATCTTTCTTAAAAGAAATGCATATTTTAGTCATAAAAGAATACAAATCAACAAGGAACATGAGGTCTATATTTCTCTTAAATTTAATCTCTAATTTCTCCCTGGAATTCTGGTTACAACCTATATTTATAAATTGAAAAATATATTTTCTCTTTTTAGTATATTATTATCACAAACCAACAACCCTAAGTTCTTTAATATGCAAATGACAAATACATTCATTTTTGCCTTCATTGCTTAAGCATCTTGATCTTTAAATCTCTTTGATCATCAAAATTTTCTAGACATCTTAAAAATATTGTCTCCCAGGAAACTTAATGGGAGCCTTTGATAGAGAAGTTATTATCCTTAAGTAATCTGTAGATGTTCATATTATTTAAGGACTAGATTATAAATTGACTTGTGTACACACAAGCAAAGTTTCTCCAGGGATCACACAATCATGGGCCAAAAGGAATAAAGAAGGAACAAAATAAAACAGGTCTTTGGATGCCCCAAACTTGATTGTTCAGGTAACAAGTTAAAACAATTACTTAGCTGCATACAGAGGTACTTTTTTTGTGTAAAACAGAGATAAAACTCACAAGGCAAAACTAAGATCCCAGAGGAGAGCTCTTGGACCATAGTTAACAATATTCAGGCAAGTAAGTTCAAGAAGGAATTGGCAACATGTATAACGTACCTAAATCACTATGGACAATGAGCTGCTGTCTGTCCCAAGTTGCTCTCAGTTATCCTGTGCTTTCACCGCCCTTGCATGGTGGATGCCTGGGGACTTCTTTCTCACCTGATGTGATTCAAGCACCAGGACTATGAGCTTCTAACCAACAAAATAATAGGGTGAGTGAATCTCAGGGGTCATGTGGGAAGGGTAGGATATATGCATTTTATACTTGAGAAGTATGTAAATTTTTGTGACCAGACTGAGATTTTCAAAAATCACATATTATTTCCATCAAACGTGCTCTTTTCACTGTGGCCTTTTTCACCTCCCTGTCCAGAGAGTGGATTCCCTCTGCCAGGCCCTAGATGGGTCATGTGATTCCTTTGACTATCAGAGTACAAGAGAAAGCACATTATGTGACTTCTGAAGCTAGGTCATGTGAGACAATATCATTTCTTTCTAACTCAGTCTCTGTTAGGAAGCTATTTTGATGAAACTATTTTTTAAAAGAATGCCCATCCATAATCATCACAATGACCAATATCAATAAGAAATTTGCAACTGAGGAAAACACCAAGCTACACTTGATCTTAGCCAAAAGGCTGGGAAGCGATAAAACACCAAGCTAGGAGAAATTTAGTGGTGCTTGCTATCTTAAAGATGGAGAATAGCAGCGAAGCCAGGCGATGTAGCAATGAGAGCAGTGAAAAACAAAGTGGGATGGATAGAGAGGCAGCGTTCTTGTTCTGGGGGCTTAGTGGATACATAGATCACCTGAAGATGACCTTAGGCCTCTGGAAAAATACCAGAAACTCTTAGGTCAAGTTAAACACATTTATATATGGGTTTTCTAGGTAAGTGACAAGGAACATATCCAGGTCAGGGCCATTTTATTCATCTGAGAATTACACAAATGCTTAATATAATTAGAATTTATATAACAGCATAATCTATGAACATGAACACAGTTTTCATTGATCTCAACTGTATGAGGACAAAAACAAGGCTGTCTAGTGGCACTGCTGACCTGACCATTGTGAAACTAAAACTAAGGTCATATTTCCTAATATTTCTGAGAATCAAGCTAATGAGACCTTAAATCATTTATTGAGCTTCTCTTACATACTAAGAATAGGAAATTTGGAGTGCAAAAAGGTGCTAATTACATTTTGTAAAATTATATTTCTCATGTGAAAACAAAATGATACATTTTTATCTTGGTTCACTTCAATTTTTAAAACATTCATTAAATGCTTATTGTGTGCAAATCCATGTGAGTAGGTCTACCAAATACAAAGGTAAAAGTTCACATTGTCTTATTCAGCAGCTAGACTCAGACACCATGAAATACTATATAAATCTGACTTGGAAGTGTACTGCAATAATAGAACTAGAAACAGCAAGCAAAGAGGTCAGAGGAACATTTTTTAATTGAAGTGACTCTCCTAAGGATGATGATAATAAATAATTTGGGGGAAGGTAATTTGTTATATTCCTAAAATCTCTACACTTTAATGCATGTTATTTTTCATTTCAGTATTGTTAGAGAATAGGCCTCTGTGTACATGTATTCCTCAGATAATTTATGCTTACTTCCTCAAGCACCAACTCCATTTTCCAAGTGTGATTTTAAAAGCATTTAAAAAGTAAGATGATTTCATAAAAATGAAAACAAAGTTGTCAGAAGCATTCTACTGGGACTTCAGTTTTAGCTTTGACATGAAAAGAGGTTGTAAGTTGTCACTCTTGATCTTAATCTCACAATAAGAAAAAATTAGATACGCTTAAAATCAAGGACTACTCTGAGACTTATCAGAGAAGGCAGTTCATTGGGAATTTTGCTTCCCTGAAATCTAGAGAGAGGAGAAAAAGAAGGAAAAAAAAGGTGAGAAAGAGAGAGAGAGAGAGAGAGTGATAATTCATACATGCACACAATTAAATTATATTTAGGTAGAGTAGAAGCCACTAAAGTCAGAAACAAGTTGCAGTATTTAATGAAAATCTTTTTTTTAATTCCTAGAGGCTGACTGTGAACTAGCTGAGGAACATGCTGGGGAGACAGTCTTAGAAGCTGAAGTCTTAGGAGTGTCTGCAGATTTTGACAGGTCTCCATTACGGTAGCCTTACTAAATTCTTTCTCTGAGGATCTGAGAAAGGGACCTTCACAGTCTACAAGGGGAAAGAGAGGTGGCCAGAATCTCTTTTATAAAAAGGGTTACTTTCCAGATTAAAATACTTTGACAAAATTCAGTTCTTGCATATTATCACAACTGAGGAAAGGAAATCTCTTCTCATTCCAGGTCTTCTGGGTTTTCAATCTTACCTAAGGTAAAACTTGCAAGGGACAAGGCTTTATGAAATAGATTGGTAATTTGGTACCTAAGAAAGGAAGTATGGGGTATGGAAGAAAATGGTATACTCTAGAGAAACATTTGTTATTGTTCCATTATTGAGATATGGATCTGAATGGACTGGAATTTAGTTGGAAGAATATAACAAACTCCGTATTAACACACCACAGAAATTTTATAATAACTGTGTTACTGTTTAAAATCTGCAAGACAGGCCTGTAAGCAAGGAGCTATTCCTAGAGAATTTCAAAGACAATATATAAGGCAAAAATGAGATCGTTAGAGGAATTATAAACTTGTGGCACCTGTAATTGAAAAACAATGAAGAAAGACTCATTCCTTGCAAGAGTAACATGAATCCTTATCTTAATATCTTATTTATTTCATTTCCTATTACTTAGTTATCTGATACAACCTATCAATTTTTCACCAAAAATTATAAAAAATTTTATCAAATATAATAAACAACTTACCCTCAAAAGACAAAAACCAGCCAAACTATATTTAGATGTTATATTTGGAATAATCGGTTAGGGAATATAAAGTAATTATAATTAATATGTTGAAGAAAAGGTAGACAATATTAAAGAATAAATAGATAACATAAGCAGAAGGATGAAAGTCTAAGAAAGGCTACAAACAAAAACACTGTAAAAGAAATGCAGAATAGCTTTAATCAATTCATCATTAGGTTTAACATGAAAGAGAACTCAAACTTAGTGTCCTGAGGTTAGCTCAATAGGAATTTTCCATACTGAAGTTGAAAGATAAAAGAGAACTGGGGAAAAGTGAGCAAACAAACTAAACCTCAGAGTATAACATTCAAGAACTTTGAGACAATGCTAAAATGATATATGTGTGATAAGAACTGAAATGACAGACAGATAAGGAAAAAAAATGAAGTGGAAGAAATTTTTAAAGTGATAATGGTGAAAAACATCCCCAAATAAATGACACACACTAAGCCACAGATCTAAGAATCTCAAAGCTTGCCAAAGAGACAAACAGAAAGAAAACAAAAGAACCTAAAACAATCACATCTTACATTCAGACAGTAGAAACAAAGATGAGAAGTACACTGGATTTGAAATCAGATGCAGAAAGCAGCAGGGTATTTAAAATATTGAAATAATAATGTTACCAACCTAGAACGCTATATACAGTAAATTATCCTTGAAAGATAAACAATCCCCCAAAATTTATCAGACAAGAAAACACAAAATATGATGCAACACACACACACGCACACACACACACACACACACACACACACACACAAACACACACAGAGTCACAAAGCAAAACTGAAGGGCACTGGCAGCAGAGTTGCCCTACATAAACTCAAAAATAAAAATCTTCAGGTGCAGGTAAAATAATCTGTGCCAGAAACTTAGATCTATACTAAAAAAGTAGAGCATTGGAGCAGTTAACGAAAAGCAGCTCTAGACATGGTAGATATTAATTCAGTTGTCAAAAGTCACCATAAAAATGAATAATTCAGTGAAAATGTAAATTGTGAGGGTGGATAAAAATAAGACCCATGTCTATTAGGCTGCTCAGGGTATTATAACAAAGTGCCACAAGTGAGTAGCTTAAGTAACAGGACTTTACTGCTCTTAGGCCTGGAGGTGAGACTCCAAGATGAAGTTCCTGCAGTTTTAGATCCTGGTAATGGCACCTCCTGATACAGAGATGGCCCCCTGACCATTGTGCCTACGCATGGTGAAAGAGAGTTCTGATCTCTTCTTTTTATAGTGATGCTAATCCCATCGTGGTTTGCCCTTCGCCATGACTTCATCTGTTCTAATTCTTCCTCATAGGTGAGGACTTCAGCATAGGAAACTTGGTGGAACACAAACAGTGTCTTCTACCAGCAATAAAATTTTGTCATTTGCAAGAAAAATGATAGATCTGCAAATCATCATGTTTAGGGAAATAAGTTAGGCTCAGAAAAACAAATATTGAATGTTCTCTCTCATATGGGGAATCTAAACTGGATGACAAGAAAGTAGAAAGGAGACTATTATTTTACAACAGGCAGGGAACAAAGGGGAAAATGATAGGGGTACATGCGGGCAATGGGTTTTAGGACTATGATCAAAATACATTGTACACACTCACTCCCCCAAAAGACCATGTGAAACTAAGGCAGAGAATGCATATGGGATAATGGGCGATGAATAAGTACATTGTGTGTATGTATAAATCTGTGAAAATGAAAATCATTCATCTTTATCACATATACACTAAGAAAAAGCAAGAAGAAGATTAAAGGGAGATGTACCATATGATATTCATCAAAGGAAAGTGGGTATAGCTACAATCACTTTTGCAAAATAGATGTAAGAAGATTAGATAAAAATTCACGTTGCATCATGATAAAGTGATCAGTCATCCAAGAGGACACAACAGTCCTAAGTGCATGTGTAACTAACAACCTTGTCAAAAATCAAGTTGGTAAAATTGATAGTACTTACAACATAAATAGCCAATTATTGATAGATCAAGTATGAAGAAAATCTATATATAAATCCCTACAATATTATCAAGTTGATCAAATAGACATTTCTAGAATGAATTACTGAACAATAATAGAATATTGAAGCTTAGGCTGAATATTTATGAAAATAAACCATGTTCTCATCCATAAAATATATTTCAGAATATGTAGAACTGGAAATTATATAATATGTTCATTATGCTATGTGAAAGATATCAAATAGAAAAAGTCAGTATTATCTATCATTTATAGAATGTAATTTTATTCATCATAATTATATCAAGATTATACCTTAGTTCCAAAATTAGAAATAATTATCATCTGTACATTAATGAATGTTCCCATGTATGAATATATATATATCCCAATCCCAGTTTATTTAACTATCTGAATGAATTCCCATATATTTTGTATGATTAAAAACAATGTTTGTAACTTTTGTTTACTTTTAATAACATTTTTCTAAGATTTTTTGTCATAAAACAGTGCTTGTCTTATAAATACAGTGTTTTCCAAAAGATGTAAAGGAATGTTAATTCTATTATATTGTTATTTTGTAATTTTTATATTAACTATTTACATCTGGGTTTATTTTCTACTGTTAGATCAGTGTTGTAGCTTTCATTCATGCTAATGGTATTTTTTAACACTTGATTATTCTTGGTTATTGCATGTATTTATATCATATTTATAAATAATTCCAAAAAATAATTACTGTACTTTAGAAAAATGATTTGAATTCTCAATAAATATAGTAATCACTATTCTTGCCAATTATAGATATCATGGAAGACTTGGAGACTGTGAAAAAATTTGTATTCTGTGTTTCAGATTCCATCTCTTAGAAAGAATAATATAGCTTACTAACTCATTTATTTTCTGTTGCAATCTCATCTGTCCTATGCAGAAGATGGGTTGGATTTAAGAACATTTTCCTCTGCCTTTAGCCTGAGACCAAATACTATGTTTAGCTGCTGTAACAGTGAGTCCAGCCAGTTAAAGAAATTTGTTAATTAAACGTACCTTTCTCTTAATTAACTACTCTATGAATGGCTTTGTGAGGCTCATTCTGTTTCCAGAACCTATTTTCTTTAATCATCTTAGGTTTTTCTCCTGCGTTTTACCCGTCTGTTTCACAGGCTGGTATGTTTTCAAACAAGCTTAATCTTTATTTTGTAGATATTACTCAATGTTTCTGTTTATCTGTGCCACTGAAAACTATTCTAGTTATGCATGGTTATTAGAAATATGATTTTCTTCTTTTTAAATCTTGCCTACTATTTTAAGTGACTCTTTAGAAAGACAAAAGCAAAATAAATGTGCCTGGTAAGTCATGAATCAAAAATAAAAGTGCCCTTAATGAGTTGTATGAGAACCAAATCAAGATTCCCATGAGGTCAGTCAACATTGAGCCTAACCACTGAATCTGATTTGGTTCTCATCTAGTTCAGTTTGTGACCAGAATTGTGGAATAAATTAAATTTGTGGACAGTGTTATATGCAAATATATGCAAGTACATACACAAGAAATCTTATTTTATATATATATATATATATGCACTATATATAAATATATGCACACTTCTGTACAAAAACTTTTACAAGGAGCAAAAAATGACTTCAAAGGAAGTTCTTTAGGGATTTTTAGGTAGTAGAAAGGAAAATTAAATGATGAGTGAAAATACTATGTAGTGACATAAGAAGATATTAAAAGGTGGCAGGGGTACTACATGATGAGACAAAGAAAACAGATGAAGTAACATTTAAAATTGAAACATAGGTCACCAATCTCTCCTGGTTCACTGACTGTCCATTTTAGCACAAAAAATCCTACCTAGAAGGAATCTCCTTAGTCCTAGAAATACTTGAGTGGTAAGTTCCTCTATAATAATTACCAGGGGATATGCTTTGAGAGTTAATATATAGAGAGAAAATTTTAGGTTTTAATGCGCATGATTAAAGACCACTCTAGAAATTTGGTTTGGAATCAGAAAATAGGATTTTTAAAATGCTAGTTTCTTAATCTAATATTTATTTAATAGACTAAAAATACTAGCAAAATGTGTTAGCATTTGCTAGTATTTACATATTTTCATACAGTAATACATTATAATAAATTTGCATTATTTAAAATATAATATGGTAATTATTTCTCTAAGAATACCATCAAAATATGCCATGTCCTTCATGTTGTTAACTAATCCTTGGTGGGTTCCAAGGAAATATATGACCTTTGAATTGTGGACATGATAGCATAACAGTGATCATATACTTAAAAAAAGATTTTTAATTAGTGTTATAACTTGGGCTTAGATATTCTCCAAAAGGCTCATGTGGTCATAGGTGGGGCCTTTCAAGGGTGGCTGGAGCTGGGGTCCATGATCTAGGGATGCTAGATCTAGGGATGTTGAGATTTAGGGAGTGTGATTACTTAATTAGTCTATTGATTAGTCTGGCATAGTTGTGGGTGTGGATAATGCAAAGACCCACTACAGGGAGGATTGCCACCAGAATGGTATATGATGGATATCACTACAAATCAGCTCAAAAACTGCTTTAATTTAAATTAAACAACTGACCTTCCATGTTGACTTGTGAGTCTGTCCAAGGCCTAGGCTCCTTGTTTGGAGATGGGCAGTGGACTCATAGTAAGTTAACCTCTCTGCAAGTCACTAATCCCCACTAAGGCCTGTGATGGCGGAGGAGGGTGGAAAGCCCCAAAGCATAAGACAACATCATAGCCAAGGACATCTAGTTTTGATCTCAACTAAAGACTATAGCCTCAGGAATCTCACACCTGTGTGGATTAATTTAATACCTTACTTGGAGAAGTTCTTGAGTGGTCCCACCCTTCTTGAGTACTCTCCTCCCTTCTTTTGATAACTAAATAAATATGGGTTACCCAGAGAAGGTGATGGTTTTAGCCATGAGAAAATCTCAAATTCTGTGAGAAGGCTTTGATCCTCCTGGAGCCCTGAAATCATTCCATTCACCTTCTTTTATTTAGGCTTTGCTATACACTCTTTTGGGAGATTGTGGACCTGAAAGTCTGCGATAATTAAGGGATATTATTAACCCAACAGTATAAAAGGGAAAGAAAGAAGGAAGGCTCCCATCTGTTTCTTTTGGAAGAGCTCCTGTCTTCATCTTTAATTTGGATGTCATCTACTGGCTTC
>NW_004955440.1:6025070-6030558 GCF_000276665.1 Chinchilla lanigera
AGTATAAAAGGGAAAGAAAGAAGGAAGGCTCCCATCTGTTTCTTTTGGAAGAGCTCCTGTCTTCATCTTTAATTTGGATGTCATCTACTGGCTTCAAGGGCAGACCCTTCAGTCTCCACACAGACCCTTCAGCTTCCTGATATAGACTCCCATGAGACACTACAATAGGGCCCAGGCCTTTGACTGGATCCTTCAGATCTCCAGTATGCAGACAAATCTTTTGTACTCTTCTACATGTGATTCTGTGGATGGCCACTGTATGTCAGTCTTGTAAATTCTTATGTATTTGTATGTCTTGCATTAAATCTATTCCTCTAGTAATTACTGACTGACACTGATTTTGGTACCAAGAGTGGGGTTATTGCTTGGGGGCGGGGAGGGTACCTGGTCACATGTTTTAGAAGCCTTTGGAACTGACTTGTGGGAAGAGTTTGGAGAGGTTTGCAGAGGGTAGTTCAGGAAGCAGCACTAAAACACCTTATGCTGCACTTAATGGGAGATTCTAGTCAGAGCTCAGAAAATCAGAATGCCAATAGAAATGTAGTAAGTAAAGACCAGGCTCAGGAGATTTCTGTTGTGAAAAAGGACTGTATTGATTATTGGACTCAAGATCATGTGTGTTATACTCTGGTAGAAAATTTGTCTGCATTTTGTTCCTGTTCAGAGACTTTGGGACTTTTCCTTCTTTAACTTTGGGAGTTGGATATTTTTTCTTAGCAAGGAGAAAAGTAACTAAGACTAAGACTGAGACTAAAGGCAGGATACCAAACTTGCAGAAGAAATTTCAAGGCAGTCTGATGTTGAGGTGGGGGCATGGCTACTATTAGGGGATTTTAACCAGATATATGTCAAGAATCAGGAACAAAGAGCCCAGAAGAATTATTCAAAATGTTTTGAGTTTGCTATAAAAGAGGCTCCAGTAAAGTTGAAGCTTGAAATATGAAACAGAGGAGAAGACTAACAATAAAATGTCAAATGTTTCAGAAGAAAACAATAGAAAAGATAGCCTGAGAATACCACAAGAATCAACAGGACCTCACCCTTTGCACCTTCAAAACTGAAAAGGTCAAAGACTGCTTTGAGAAAAGAGTCCCAGAGCAACATGTCCCATAATAGCAGTGGATTAGAGAAGTTGTTCCCCAGGATTTGATCCATAGTGATCATCAGTCTGGGCACTCAGCTCTACAACCAAAAGGCAAGTAATTCTAGCTATTATTCCAGCAGGGAACAGACCCTGGCATCATCCATGTGTGTGGGTTTTAGGTGCATGCAGAATGCAAGATTTCAGAAGATGGCCTAGAGTGTCAAGCAGTGTGATCTTGAGAAGGCAATTTGTGAAGCTATGAGTGTGAAGCTAAAGGTGCTGTGGAAAACCCTAAATGTTAGAGGAGCTAGGAGCATGAATCATCTGAGGAAAACTGCAAGGAATGAGCAAAGCTGGCCCTAGAGAGAAGCTGTGAGCACTGTAATCATGGGCAGTGTTATGGTTTGTGACTAGATGTCCCCTCAAAGCATCATGCAGTCATGGGTGGGTGGGGAGTTCTGAGATGAACAGATCTAGAGTGTGTGGTGCTGGGATCAAGGGTGTATTATTACTAAAGTAGTCCACAAGTTAGTTTAGCTCATTTCTGGCTAGGAATAAGGGTGTGAGTGAGGGTTACACCTACTGTAGGGTGGGTATCCCACATAAAATATAAGAGACAGAAAGAAGATGAAAGTACTTTTACCTCTCTGCTTGCCATGGACTTTCTTCTCTGCAGTGTCCCTCTGCTGTGCCACCTTGCCTTGGAACCAGCTGACCATGAACTGAAGCCCTACAAACTATGAGCCAAATAAATCTTTCCTCCTCCAACTTTGGGAGTTGGACATTTTGTCTTAACGAGGAGAAAAGTAACTAAGACAGGTAGTGCCAAAAGGACAGGGCTACCTAAGCCCTTTTGAGTTCACATCTTGCTACAGATTGTGAAGGATGCTGCACATGGCACTACAGGACTTAATATTTGCCCTGCTGGATTTTGGACTTGCTTTGGCCCCATTCCAAAAAGTACCCTAATTAGAAAGTAAATTATCTCTTGGTAATGAACCAAAGTATTTTTCAAAACCTCAAGGTACAGCTCAGAAAATTCTCATCTCCCCAGTAAATGGAAGAACACCCAAAAGGTTGCCTGATTAAAATACAATGATATATTCTTTAGGAAGATTAAATACATATAGCATACATATATTTAAGATATGTTTTTATATTTATATATTTAATCTGATCAGTTGCTTTCCTCTAACACATAGATAGCACAGGAAAATTTTTTTTTAACTCAAATTTCTGTTTGGGTCATTAAATAATTCTTAGTGTCCATTTATTAAACTGTTTGTTGACCTTCAACCTTTGATTTACATATTTCTACAACACAGTGGTGGCATGACACTTCTACAATGTTGAATAGCTCGTCATTCAATAACAGTCTTTCTTGTGTTTGCTTTTGAGGATGCATGTTGGTCGTTAATTTCAAGCATAATTTATTGGTTTCCACTGCATTCTGTAAAGGTATTTTAACTTTGTTGGTTGTATCCTTCCCTCATTTTCTACTATACCCATTTTATTTTTAGGGCAATTTCACCATTTCTCAAAAAGAGTATCACTTTTGATATTGAATATCATGGTCTGAGCCACAGACAATTTAAAAAGTTATGATAGTCATTTAATCCAGTTGATTACCAATATGTTTAGAAACAGTAAATAAGTGGAAAAAATTAAACTATGCTATGAATAAGTTACTACTCAAAATATTCCAGGTTTTTGGATCAATATAGTTTAAAATACAAAAGCATTAGTATTGTTTTGAATTTACAACGTTTTCAGTACTGTTACTTTCTACAGTACTTATAACAAATTGCCCTGTATACATTTTAAGTTGTTTCACTATAACTTTAATTTTTATTATGGCAATACATTTTTGTTTATTTTAATTGAAAAGCAAACTAAAGAAAATGCATGATGGGAAAAACAGATCTGATGGGTTTTAGCCTGTTTTTTTTTTTTTTAAAGAAGTAACATGGAACTACGTATAGCAAATTTATTGTCAAAAATTAAATACAGTGAGATTTGACAAACCATCAAAATACACACACACACACACACACACACACACATTTTTTCTTTCTGTTCTATCCTTCTAGAGAACTCTGACCAGTGCAAATTAGGTAACTCAGTGGAACTTAGATCTTTAATGTAGGAAAAGAAGAATCAAATTACAAGAAAAAAATAAATGAAGCTCATAATACACTGGAAGAAGTATGTACAGTTAATTGAAACCTTATGAAGAAAACAAAATAGAGAAAAGAGGTTATGCAACTATAAAGATTTCACAACCTTTAAACCACAAGGCTAAAAACAATCCATAATTGGAGGTTATCCAGCTGAGATGGAATTGAGTTTACCGCAACAAATTAAATTTTATGAGAAAAATATGTGAGAAGGGATAAAATAATATGACAAGTGGTAACCATGTACTGGAAGTAAAGCTCTCCACTGAGGGAGAGCTGCACAGTAGGTGTGAAGATTCTAAAATGCAAAGACCCATCAAGACTGAGACGAAGAACTGCACCGACTGTGAAGGTTAATTTGGTTTTAGGTGCTCTGGTACGTCTGAGAAGGGTGAGGTCTGTGCCTCTGTGCTGATACGGCCCTCAGATGGTGTTGAATGATTAAACTGTTACAGATCCTCTTATCTCAGTTCTCCACTTGTCACACACTCACTGGAAGCAAGATGGTACTGTAAAGGACAGTGACATCGTTTCTCTGGCTGCCCACCCATGTTGGTTTTCATGCTCAGTTGTCTCAAATATAATGTTCTGAAGCATAACGACTTGTGATTAGTTGTGATAAGACGAGCTGAAAACAAGAAAGGCCAAGCAATGCCAACAGTACTACCCGGTTCAAGGCCGCGATAAAAATAAATCCAAAGCCCGGATTTCTGCTTTGGAGAAAGCATTATTTTGTGCATAGAAGGAAAACAATTATTTTGAGTTAAAGTGGTGAAATTAAGAACAAGTTCCCGTGTTACAAGCACAACTGGCTGACATTTTCCAAGTTTTAACTCGCAATAGGAAGAGTGAGTGTAAAGAAAGTCCAAGTGAGTAGAGTGTGATGATTCTCCGAGTGAAATAATAATTCTAGATATGTGGCCTATGTTCCGGATGTGGTGGTTCTGTGGTTACAGCAGTTTCCTCTTTGGGCTGAGTAAATCTTCTTGTGATAGTGGTCTCCAGTAATAATCATGTCACTTGTCCCTTTACTCTCCCTTCTCATTTTCTTCTACCTTTCAACTTTGTAATAGGAATTTTCTCCCTTCATTCTCGCTTTCTTTTTAAAAATTGGTTGGTATATATTTGTGATACATAATAACTATACTAATCTCTGAGAATTGGTACTTTGGTAAGATCTGATATTTATAAATACTATTTCGCTTTCTGTCTGTGTAGTCTTTCCTCTGAAACTTTTTTTTCAATGCTTTTTCCTTTTGTTTCCTATGCCATGTATCAGAGCCATTGTCTTTCTCCAAGAGGCCACATCAATCTCATATCTACTTCTAG
This sequence comes from Chinchilla lanigera, assembly GCF_000276665.1. Taxonomy (NCBI): domain Eukaryota; kingdom Metazoa; phylum Chordata; class Mammalia; order Rodentia; family Chinchillidae; genus Chinchilla; species Chinchilla lanigera. The sequence goes on from NW_004955440.1 coordinate 6,029,661, forward strand.
CCTCTGTCATCAATACCCAGGTTGAAGTTTCTATATCTATGTTAGGTCATGCAGTTATATTTTAAGCAATACAGAATTTGGAGTAAGAAGCCTTCATCTAGTTTGTGTAACTTTGTAGCTTTATCTCTCATTTAGATTACCTCTCTTACATGATTTTTTCTAAGAAACACATATATATGCAAGTGAAATGATTACAGATATTTCTTGTTCAATGAAAAACTTCTGTTCCTGGGACTAGGTGTTAAGTGAATTGGTTGACTAGGTCGTTAAGTGAATATACAATATACATATTACAATATTCAGAACAAGCCAGTAGTTCAAGGAATTTCTAACTTGATGACTTTGCTTTTATTTGCATAATTCTTTTTTTTTTTGTCTTTTTGAGACAGGGTCTTGCTATGCAGTCCAGGCTGAACCTGAGCTCACTTTGTAGCCCAGGGTGGCTTTGAACTCACACCGATCCTCCTGCCTCAGCCTCCCAAGTGCTGGGATTACAGGCATGCGCCACCCTGCCTGGCTTATTTGCATAATTCTTAATGTAGCACCATAATGTACAACAGAACATAAAACTACAGTACTGTACTGTACAGTATACAACTATATAAAAAAGTTATGGTGTGCAAAATAAGAAATTGAGGCTCTATATACAAGATGTGCAGATCTGTACAAAAAAAGGACAATTTTAAATCTAAGCAGTGGGTTCTAAATCTGAATAACACATCTCCATCATTAGTCTGAACAGCCATGAAGCAGCTAAGTCATTAAAGGAAGGATGTCTGTATTACTTTCAAAATATAGAACAATTCCTTGGTACCACATGAAGATGATCTTTATGATATTTCCCTAAGGTGATGCAACTATGGACTCATATTCTTAAATTTCAATTATATTTTGTACT
>NW_004955440.1:6030658-6032228 GCF_000276665.1 Chinchilla lanigera
GTCTTTTTGAGACAGGGTCTTGCTATGCAGTTCAGGCTGACCTTGAGCTCACTTTGTAGCCCAGGCTGGCCTCAAACTCACAACGATCCTCCTGCTCAGCCTCCCAAGTGCTGGGATTACAGGGTGAGCCACCAGACCTGGCTTATTTGCATAATTCTTAACGTAGCACCATAATGTACAACAGAGCATAAAACTACAGTACTGTACTGTACAGTATATAACTATATAAAAAAGTTATGCTGTCCAAAAAAAGAAATTGAGGCTCTATATACAAGATGTGCAGATCTGTACAAAGAAAAGGACAATTTTAAGTCTAAGCAGTGGGTTCTAAATCTGAATAATACATCTCCATCATTAGTCTGAACAGCCATGAAGCAGCTAAGTCATTAAAGGAAGGATGTCTGTATTACTTTCAAAATATAGAACAATTCCTTGGTACCACATGAAGATGATCTTTATGATATTTCCCTAAGGTGATGCAACTATGGACTCATATTCTTAAATTTCAATTATATTTTGTACTGTATTAATAATTATATTGTATTAATAAACTTTATAGTTTATCCCCATCCCAAAACAAAAGTTGTAGGAACCTGAGTTTCATTAATGTATCCTGTTAGTGCTTTAGGCAATATCTATTGAGTCAGAGGTTCTTGCAACAGTTAGGTTTTGTTTGTTTTGTTTTTGCTTTTCCAGTAAAAGAGTAATCAGACAGAGTGTATTGGTACCAACTTACATTCTGAGCCCTCTTTTCCCTTTTTATTTTTATTTTGGGCTAGGATCTGAAACTTGTAATAGTTTTGCCTCATCCTCCCAGAGTGCTGAGATTGTAGGCATGTACCTCCATGCCCACCACAAGTAGAAGTTGAATAAATTGACAACTGACGTTCATATTCAGGAAAGAAGAAAAAAAAATAGACTCCAGCAACTTTGATAATAAAGTGAGATGCTATCAGCTCGTTCAGTGAAATCTGGTTTCTGATGGTGTTAATGGATGGTTAGTGCTGGGCTTACAGGTCTGCCGGCAGGTGCTACCTGCCTCGGCTATCAGCGCTCTAATTTGTAATGAGAATCACTGTTCTTCCTAATCGTCAATCCTTAGAGTAAACAAATTTGTACTTTCTTTCAATCATATGTGGCAGGCATTGTATGTGCCTGCTGCATCTTGAGCCTCTATTAAAAGAATATCACACTGGATGGGATCTGTCAAAGATATAATATATCTATGTCCACAACTTTCAGCATCCTAGGTGAATCAGAATCTGAAGAGATATTGGGACCCTCGTAACAAACAAGAGTGGGAAAACTTGTAGATATCATCCATGAATGGGTATTGTATATCTGTTTTGAAAGATTTAAATTCTGCATTTTGAATTTCCACATTCTGTCTAGTTGTGAGTTCATAACAGCAAAAGGAAATTGTAGCTATTTAGTATTTAGATGATAATAGTGTATTATGTAAGAAAGGCTTGGTTTTGTTCAATGAAATTTTATGTCTTTGGTTTGTTATGAAATAATTTAATACTTTTATGAATAGAGAGAATAACTCAAAGTCAAACACACAAATTCC
>NW_004955440.1:6032387-6065364 GCF_000276665.1 Chinchilla lanigera
CAACTATGGACTCATATTCTTAAATTTCAATTATATTTTGTACTTGACGAGGAGGATGTTACATTGTCTTAGTATTTAATAATGAAAAAGATTTTGCCTGACAATTTAAAAGCAGAAAATACAACGTTACAGTATAATTATACCCACATTTAGAAGATAAGCACCTAACTTAGTCTTCAGTGGAATCTTTTTCTATCATGTCTGTCTATATCTTTAATGTAACTCTTTAAGAGGCTTTCAACAACATGGTGAACAAAATGTTAAATTATCAATTCTCAAAAGGCACAGCTGTTGTGTAGTGACTATATTGAGCCATTATAAAAGCAAGAAGATAGCATTAAATTCCACTTTACTAAATTCATTATTAGATAACTTAGGGACTCTACTTTATTGATAACTAACACAACAGGGAGAGAAAAAGGATGCTATAGAATAATAACCCCTAATGTCTATCTCATTTAAATGTCCTAAGCAAGATTTTGTCAAGTGTTGGATTTTTAATAAACGCTTATGTATCCTGATGGCTGTTGAAGTGCCAGTATTCCACACTGATAATTTAAGAAGGACGAGAAAACTTTAACATTTTAAAAAGTCAATGATAGAATGAATATTCTGTTTTTGTAATACCAGTTGTTAAGTGTATTCTTTCACTTGGGATTAAATCTACTTTCTTGTGATTGAATGTGAGATTTAGAAGGATCTGATTTATTTGAGTGATTTTAGCATTATGATTTTGGAAACTTTATAGGTGCTATGAAATAACTACATTGATCAAGAAAGAACATTAGTATTTGCTGTGGTTTGAACTTGTCCTTTCCAAAATTCTTGTGTCACCAATGTGACAGTGTTAAGAGATGGTGCCTTTAAGAGGCATTCCCTTGTGAGGGCTCCTCTTCTTGGTACTGAGATTAGATAATCTTACAGAAGGGCGTGATGGATGGTGGTTGCCATTTTTGCTCATCTTGCTTTTGTCATAGGAGGACACAACATTCCTTCACGGCAGAGGTCACACTGTCCAAGAAACCATTTGGAAACAGACCAGACCCTGGGCACTGAGCTGGCTGGTGCTTTGATCTTAGAATTGTCAGCCTTGAGAACTATGAGAAGTAAATTTATGTGTCTATGAATGACCCAGTCTCAGGTATTTTATTATAGCTCCACAAAGTAGACTAAGAGAGAATATCTTCTGTACACGGATTAGTTTTTCAATTATAACTTTGAAACCAGAATTTCTTTTCACAGAAACCATTAGAGAACATCCAATTCAGTTAAACATTTAGGGACATTCATACAATCGAGTGTTATATAAATACCCCAAATCATGTTGTACTAGGTTCATAAACAAACCCTATGAACATTTATTAATACAATTAAATATTATAAACAATATAATGCTTGCGATATATATCATATTTCTATATTTTACTTTTACATTTGTGGCAGAAAATAATCTAATAATTTTCAAATAAATTTAATAATGCTGATGAATCCCCACTTACTTTGATTTAAAAACTTACTTAAATTCAGGTTTCTGTCTTTTTCTTCCTTTTGGTGGCACTGAGAATGGTCCTTGATATTCCATTATGGCTCTGCTAATGTGTAGTTTAGAAAACTTTCAGGGTTTAGTTGTGATAAGAACAAAAATACAATGGAGTATTCTAAACAAAATACAATGGAGTATCAGAGTGCTCACAAAATAATGTTTAAGTGGGATTCATGAACACTTCGTTCAAAGACCTGGCTTCAATTGAAAAAAATGTCACCATTATTTTGTTTCATCAGGGTGAGGTCTAGAGGGCTGGATTCCTCTGGTCAAGAGACCCTTTGTTTCCCTGGTTCATCTCTCCACCCCGGCAGGAATGCAAGGGGTGGAGTGAGCCTGATTCAGAACCGAAAGTGTCTGCACAGAATGAGAAACTCAGATAAAGAAAGTGAAGTAAAGAAGTTTTACTGATAATATTGCAGAATTGGGAGGAGGAAGGTGGGGGTGGATGAGGCTGCCACACAGCAAGGGAGCTGAAGGTCGGGAATAGCTCAAGGGAGTTTCTCTGCTGGATGTCTTTGCCTTGTCCATATTTTAAGGGTAAGCTGATTTCCTAAAAATAACTATTTCACTAATTGGTACAATCAGGGTCTTAGTCTTTGTTTCTGAGATGAGCCAAGGTTCACAGAATCTACGGACACAGAGCAAAGGTGTACAAAGGTGTGCAAAGGTGTGCAAAGGTTCCACAAAGGACAGCCTCCTCCAGTACATCAAGGCATGAGTAACCATGTGGCTATCTCCATCACACTATACTAGCCAACATGTCCCATGTGCCTATTCCTCCCTAACTGTCCCTACACTTCTGTGAACATTATTATAAAAGTCAGCTTTCTCATTATTAAAACATGGATGCAACCGGAACTACCCTGCATATTTAAAGGCAGAGAAGTTTGGACAATCACCAATCAAAGTTTCCATCTCATTGGACCATCTTGGCTCATGTTCCTGATCCTGAACCACATACTATGGCAGAGTGAGGTGATTAGAAAAATCACATTTCCTTTTCCAGGTGGAAGCTCAATTTTGTACAGAGTAGCTATTGAATGATAGAAAAATAGGTAAAAAGGATAACGAAGAGGTAGCCAACTGTGCTCCTAGCCTTATCTAGTATTTAACATCTATTCCTTTTCTACTTATTGAAGAGTCGTGCTTGCCAACCTTAGTGTCTTGAGGTGATTTTTAGACCCATATGAGCCTCAGACACCACCACAAAGAGTGCCATCCTCAGTAGTGCCCCAGACTGTACAGCAGCCTCTTCGGGCCTCCGGTTCTTGTCCCAGCCTGTGCTCTTCTTCCTATATTTCATCAGCTCCTACAGATTCTCAGCCTTTCCCAGTTAGTGCTATTCTCCACTTCAGGACATTCTAATAGAATATGTTTAGCCTTGTCTTCCTATCCCCAACATCAGATGTGTCCTTCAAATAATTCAGCTTTCTCTCTATCTCTCTTTCCATTCTAGTAATTTTCTCAAATATATTTTCATTACCCAAATTCTCCTCTTAATTATATTAAATTTTCTTTTTAGTCAATTACTCTAAGCCATTATTTTTGATGCTATAATACTGTATGTAGTTTTTCTTTTTTTTTTTAAAGTTGGTCATGCTATTTTATTCTTTTTTTATTTTAAAAATAAAAGGAGGAAAACTTTAACAGACAGACAACCTTTCACAAAATAGTAAAAGAACAGTACAGACAATACAGAGTTACAAACAAAGTGGTAGGAAATTAGCAATGCTTGTATTACATATTGGTACCTTCAAAGTGGTTTCTCATGAAAACAGATAGAGACATGCAATATTGATCATCTATAGAACTATCTTTTGATTGATTTTTGAATTCACCTGTACTTTGGCATACTATTCTATACTTTCATGTGGTTTTTTTTATTCTAGTTCCCTCGATGTGCACAGTTCAGATTCTCTTAGGCTCTGAGTAAGCTGTTTAGTCTGTTGTGTCTGCTGCCTTTCCTTTGGAGGACATAATTTCTCACTTTTTTGCAGTTTGGCTTCCAGTCCGCATTCGCAGAAGCTGTTCTGTTCTGTGAGGATTCTGTGGCCATGTGGTAGAAACTTCCCAGCCAAATTTGGTTCTTGCTTCTGCTTGAGGCCCAGGGGTTCACTAGTTAAGTGGACAGTTTTACTTTCACTTTTGAAGCCTGAGATTTCTTCTCCATTGCAGTAGAATATTTTTAACTCAGTAGCTATAAATTTTATAGATTTAAGATTCAAATTGTCTGCCACTTCCCTGAGCAAAATGGCCAAAATCGTATTATATTAAGTCCTGACTTTCCTAGGTACTTCATTCTGGTCTCAGGGGTTTCCCTTTTTCCTTTGCTTTGTGTCCCCTTATAGTTGTATATTAACTTTTTAATTAATGTGTCTAACTTTATTTTCCCCTAAGATTCATCACTTTATAAATAGGAAGCAGAATTTTTATTCTAATTGCTTTAGAACTGGAAGAATAAAAGAGAATTTAACTCTATATGTTTTAAAAATATTTTTGCAGCATTAGGAACTGAAGGTCTCATGTATGCTAGACAAGTGGTCAACTACTGAGCTATACCCTGCCCTTATAATTCGCTTTACATCAGGGCACGCTAAATATTTCCTCTAGTAGTGGTAATTATTTTTCTATTTTTAGAATGTAAAACAAACCAGTAAATATGTAGACTGCTATCTCATTCCTATAGCTTTCCTCTATAATTATGCAGATGAATGAAAAGTCAGCATCACTGTTCACAAATGAATAATTTGAAATTTTAAAAAGCTGCATAACTTACCCAGTAGTCACTCAACTACTGCCTGGCAATGAACTTTGGAATCAGACCATCTTCAATGCAAATGCTCAGACCTTTCTAACAATCTTGCAGCTGCCAATAAAATCAATCCCATCACTGAGCTCTCTCTCCATGACAAGGTTAGTACACATAATGAGTGCTTTTTATATCAGATGCATAGTAAGGGACTCCAATAACATTACTAACTTATGGCACTAAATTTCATCATAAATTATACATAGTTGTCTATAGAGATGTAGATAAAATAACTAGGTTCTGATAATATGTCAGGGGTCAAAATAGCTCCGTGTGACCGAAAACATGCTATTTAAACTTTCTGACCTCTAGTTTCTTACCTATAAGGTGAAGATCAAGCAGTATTTTCTTGGTGAGTTTTAGTGACATACCTAGTGAGATAGCTATATATCATGTAGAGGAGGTTAATAGATGTTAGCTATTATCACTTTAGTGATTCATATGGAAGTATCTTGTGTCAATTAGTGTGTGGGTGAAAAATATCTAGTATCATCAATTATGGCTCCAAAATTCTCTGTTTGTGAAATACAATGTGTTTACATTTTTCTAAATAGATCTGTAATTAAAATTCTTTTTCATTTGCAGCTGTGCTTTTTCATAGCAAAATATTTTCAAATCTTCAATTTTTGAAAAGCCCAGAAACATATGACAATTTTAATGAGGCTCTTACCTACTTAAATAAAATGAAAACACTTCCAGTACTTTTCTAAAATGAAAGCTCCCAATAGAAATCTAGTGCTTGCAGTTTACTCTTTTCCAATATACTACTGACACCAGAATTGAATTCCTTACTGTGGAGTTTAATTTATGTATTGCAATATTATGAACGTACAAGCATGCATAATAACAACAAGGTATACGCAATGTACCTTAAAATGCAATATCATAGAAATTAGTGACACTTTTATCTACTTAGGTGAATAATGCTTAAATATTTATGATTAAATTTCAATAATCTTCAATAACCTTTCAGTCATCTATATGTTTAGCATTTCTTTTAATTTAATTAAAGACTCCTTTTCATGAAGTTGGCATGAATTAACCCCAGTGCAATGAAACTATATCCTCTTTTTTTTGCAGTCTGCCATCAGAAGGCTTGCATGTTGAAGGATTTCCCATTAAACTCAGCGAGACTCAGCAATTTAGACTCACCTGAACTTTTTCAAAGTGTTACGGCAGTGGTTCTAAATTAAAGGAAGAGTCAATAGATGACTGTGAGAGGTCAGTGGAGGATATGTTGAAGTTTCAAATATTTGAAAAAGATTTAGAATTCTCTGAGGGGATTAACAAGGGGGTCAGCAAAATCTGAATAAAAGGATACATTAAAGTTTGAGACAGACTGCCAATATCATTTATAGATTTTTTTCCTGCAGAACCCATCACTTAAGGTCAATTTTAAATGGTCAGGAGCATATCAGCGTGTCTTTTCATCAGGGAAGAAGTGAGTTAAAGGAGCAACAAGTAGTTACGTGCACAGGAAAGCTTGTTATCCTGTAGCTGTCTAGGACATAAGAAGATTTATCAGAATGAGAGCTGAAAGAAATAATGTACGAAAGATTATTGATAAGTAGATGTTTATGGCTAGAATTTTATAAATCTAATTTTTTGAGAAAAACAAATACAAAATATATTTTGATCATTAGTAAGGAATGCAGGGTAGAGATGAAATCTTACCTTCAGGCAATGCTTGCCTGAATTTTTCACTCTTCAACTGATTCTTTCATTGAATTGTACACTAAAGATTTATTGACTGCTGAAGTAGATCTAGGTTTTGTAGGACCTAATGCTGAAATGATTCTGTGGCATTTTGGAAAATAATACAGAATGAAAAATATATAATTATAATTGTACAAATAGAGAGGGACGTTGGAGGATTCTAAGGTCTTCAGATAAGCTACAATTTAATGTGAAGTAGCTTTTCAGTAATTCCTTCTTTTTCTGGTACAAGGGATTGAATACAGTACCTTCACACTGAATTATACCGCTAGGACTTTCTCATGTTTTAATTTTTAGACAAGCTTAAATTATACAGGCTGGGATCATACTTGTGATCCTCCTGCTTCAGCCTCCCAGATTGCTGGGATTACAGGTATATATTATGATGCCCAGCAATAATTCTTTCTTTTTTTAAATACTTATATTTGAAGTACTGAAGCATATGGAGTAGTCGTTATGGAGAAATAGCAGTGAAGTTGAATATCTTACACAAAATATAAAAAGAAATACACATAAAACCGTCTATACTAATGTACATAGATTTTCATAAATCAAGTGTTCATCATGTTATTGAGTTAGAAGAATGATTTTTCCATGGAAATAATATATTTAGTGTTCTGAGGCTCTAGGGATCTAGGTGTTGTCCATGGGAATCTTCAAAATTTCCCTTGCTATTACATTTCATTTTCCCTATAAATGTAAGCACAGTGAGGTGTTTGGGTTAAGGGAAATTTCAATTTATCAGTGCAATACAGCATGGGGAACATTTCATAGTCTAATCTCTCACTGTCTTCATTATATGCAGTACTTTCCTTTTTTCTCCTGTAACAAAAAATTAACTGAAGTTTTTCCCCTCTTCCTTTTCTACTAAAAGAAAAAGTGTTTGCTTTTTCTTCCAGCTCTTTTGATACCAAATGTATTTTATTTCCTATTAAATCATTGTCAATTTCTCTGTAGACACCCATGAGATGTCTTACAATTCAGCTCAGTGCAATGCTACAATGATATAGGAATGAGAGATGACCTCTAAATGGTGTAAAGGAAATATTATAATTCCTAACCTACTAGACGGCTGATATGTTGAGTTCATATTCCTCAAAAATCAAACAATGAATTCTAAGGAACAAGAGAGTTTATGAGTAGGAAATATTTATTGAAAGAAAGATAGCTTCTGCCTCAGGGAGACAGAGGAGAACCTAGAAAGTGAGTTGCCTCAGACTCGATTTACAGGGGAGGCTTTACAGAGCAAATCAAATGGTGGGTATGAAGTCAGAAGGTAGGTAGAAGGTGGGACAAAATTCTTATCAAATGATAAGATTACTAGCATAGTTGCTTGGGTAATATTGGTCCAATGGGTATGCAAGTTATCTAGAAAATATATATGGAAAGAACAAGGACTTTCCCTGGAAGGGATGTGGCAAGGAGGCCCTGGTCTGCCCCCCAAGGTGACTGATGCCTATTTAGAATATTGATCATTATCATTTATCCTTCAGGGAGTGTGTAGGTGTAGTCACCTCACCTTTGTTTTGAGGGCTGGCCTTCAACGAATGTGCTTCCCCCCACAGTTGTCATGTGTTCTTATCTTCTGCACTGACTTCTCCAACGGCCTAAGCCTGACTGACTATAATATTCCTACCTAACTTAACTATCTATAAAAATAAGATTACAGCCTCTTTTGGTGCTAGTTGCAAGTCCTAGCTTGTTACCATGCTTCTTACCTACTGGCTAGAAATCAAGATTTTCCATCATGCCTTGCTCATATTTGATTATTCCCCGCAGCCACTCATGAAACTCAGGGTGACATTTACTTGTGCTTTCTGGTTTATTGTAAAGGAAATGACAAAGGTTACAGACAAACAGGCAGAGGCAGATGAAGAGGTTCACTGTGTGAAGTCAGAATGGGTCCTGAGCACGGTACTTCGATCCTGTTGGAGCTGTGTGCAGACTCCTACAGGTACACAGATGCTTTTACCAGTCAGGGAGCTCACCAAGTTCTTCTGCTTCCCTATCACTTTGACATAATTAAATCATCGTCTATGGAATATTATGGGAAACTTCTTTCCTTTTCCCTCTGTAGAGATGGAGAAGTGGTGTGGGAGTTTCCAGCCCTTTACTCCAGCCTTAATCTCATTAGCATATGCTATGACAGTCTTGTTGCTCTTTAGAGTTCCAAGGACACTGAAGCTCTTGTGTCAAGAGTCACACACTCTTGAGGCTGATTCAACATGGCTGAACAGGAGGAGTGGCACTGGAATTACTCACAGAAAATCAACTAAAACACAGACAACTGGGAGAGATAGACATCCTGATGTCAAGGTCAGTCTGAAATGAGAGACTTGTAGATCAAACAAGACACAAGCACAGGATTTTATAAAACAGCAAAGCAGCCCACAAGTTTGCCTGTGGGACCTCTTCCTATGTGTGGAGCAGGAAACACAATTCTGGGAAGATACCAAACTGACGACTGCAATAGTATAGCAAACTCAAGCCACGTAGGGTAGATGTGGGATATAAGACCCCTCACCTCTTTTTGCCCTGCTCTAAACAGAGGACGTTGCTGTCTGCCAGCACACACAGTGTGAGTGACCAGGAAGCTCCTGGCTACTCCCTCCCCATAGGCTGCCGGGCATTTTCTTCTTTTTTTCTTTTCCTTTATGGTCAGGTGCCATAGCAGTTACCTAGGGAAAATCGGGTTAGGGACCACAGAGGCAGGAGTGAAGTTAAGGAGTGGAACAGCAGCACCCCTCCTGCCTAATCCCAGCAGTGTGGGAGAGCCCAGCAAAGTACTTAACCAGGCTTGGGCTGGAACATGGCAATGAGTGGGAAGTCAGCACTCCCTCAACCTTTCACCCAATTGCAGGAGAGAGGAAAGAGCAGGGGCAGTGGGTCAGTGGACAGCACTCTCTCCACCCTGCTTCCAAAAGCATGAAAGAGGGGAGGGGTGCTAGCAGAGTGAAACAGAGAAAGATGGACGTACAAGGGCCAGGAAGGGCCAGCTGTACACAGCACTGGGAGCAGCCTCAGGCTGTCTCTGTCTGAGGAAGTCACAGAAACTGGGAGAGCGACACAGAGACAAACAAGGTAAGAAGACGGGGATGGCCTGCCAAAGGACATACAGAAAGACTGCTGAAGACTCTGGCCTCAGCCCTCACATCCAGAGGCCAAGATCAGCCCTCCACCCTGCAGTAATCCTATTGCAGGCTTTGCAGGGTTCCAAGAACAGATTTGAGCTCTGTCTTGGACAATACCACAGAACTGAGGATGACAGAAATTTTATTATTATCTCATTTGTTTGTTTGTTTTCCTTTTATTCTATTTTTTTGTCTTTTTTTTTTTTTTGGTTATTGCAGTTTTTACATTTATTGATATTTTTGTTCTGATTGTCTTTTTTCTATCTTTCCTCAATATTTTTCTTGATATTTTGATACTTTTATGTGAGTGAATATTATTTCTAATCTTTTTGGTTCATTTCAATATTCTTTTTCTTTCTCTTTCATTTTTTCTCTCGTGTCTTTTTCTCCAGTTTCCCAAAGCTTGGGCAATCATCCTTTGTTCTTCAGCCTTGCTTCTATTGTATTTCTCTTCATTTATTTTTCTATTTTTCCCATATTCCTCTTAAATCACCTCCCCATGTGGTAAAATTGCACAACCAAAGGAAACTGCATGCAAGTTCCTGGTTTATGTTGGATTTTGTTATATGACTGTAGCTCTTGCTCCTCTGGTTCAAGATATCAAGTTAACAATTACCACAATTTCTCAGTTTCTAGGCTGTACTTGATGGTACTGTGGTCACTAATTGTGCTACTTTAGCCAGGGTGTCATACCTGCTATAATCAGTTCTTCTCCATTGTACGACAACACTGGGGTGGTCTGGGGTCACAATCATCACCATAGTCTAGTATCGAAGGACTAGGTGCCAAGCCATAAAGATCACAACCTCTCATCCCTAATAAATTGGGAAACTAGGATCTTGGGACAGATATAAAGACCAAGAGCCATCTCTGAGGCATAGACTTTTCCTAGTGAAGTCTCAGTACTAGTGATAATATTATATAGTATAAGCAATTTGCAAGCATCAATACAGAAAACAAATTGAAATTTAAAACTTAGAAAATGAAAACATATTAATGTAAAATACAACCCCAGACATTCAGCTCACAAATTCAGGGGACAATGAAATAGAATCAGAGAACATACAGCTGAATTTTCTGAAGTGGTAGCAGTATATGGAAAATAAAAGTAAATGAATGAGGCTATGGAGAAAATCAGATCAGAAGTAATCTCTCAGGTAAAAAATAGATCACAGTCATCATGAAGGAGATGTTCAGTGAATCTAGAGGAGACACAGGTTAAAAAAGCAGAAGAGCTTAGGAAAATGATGGAAACCATGAACTCCTGAAATAGAAAGGAAATGGAAATGAAAGAGATTCAAACAGATATTCAAAAACTAAAAATTCCATTAAAATTGACAAACCCCTGTCCAAGCTACCAAAATTAAGATATGAAAGACTCAAATCCATGAAATTAAGATTGAAAAGTATGAAAACACAACAGATCTTGCAGAAATCCAGATCACCAATGCCTACTTCTAGAAACTATATGCAAATAAGATGTAAAATGCAGAAGAAATGGGCAAATACCTACGTAAATATGAATGATGAAAACAGAATCAAGAAGATGTAAAAATTCTACTTAACCCAGTATCAGTCAATGATATTGGAGATGTAATAAAAAACCTACCAACAAAAAAGCCCAGGTCTTAATAGACTCACTGTTGAATTCTACAAGAAATTTAGAGATTTAATGCCACTACTCCTCAAATACTATAATGAAATTGAAAGGGAAGCAATACTCCCAAACTTATTCTGAAAAGTACTATCCTGACGTCAAACCCAGAGAAATATTCAATAAAAAAACTGCAGGTCAATCTCCCTAATAAATATAATCAGAAATATTCTCAATAACATACAGGTGAACAGACTGCCACAAATCATAAAAGTGATTATACATCATGACCAAGTAGGATTCATTCTAGGGATGCAGGGATGATTCAACACACATAGTCAATAAATATAATACATCATATCAACAGAGCCAAAGACAAAAATCACATGATCATCTCAATAGATCCTTTTTTATAGGAATGAAAAGGCCAACACCCATTCATGATAAAAACCCTACAGAAAATAGGAATAGACAGACTTTATCTCAATCTGATAAGAGCCATCTATGGCAAACCAACAGTGAGCTTCGAAGTAAATCATCAAAAACTGGAAGTTTTCACTCTAAAATCAGGAACAAGAAAAGGATATCCACTATCACCAATCCTATTCAATACAGTACTGGAAACATTAGCCAGAGTAATTAAACAAGAGAAAGAAATAAAAGGAATAAAAATAGGAGAAGAAAAAGTTAAATTATCAGTATCCATTGATGACATGATATTCTACATTGAATATCCTCAAAACTCCACCAAAGACTTCTACATTTAATAACCAAATTTGGTTTTTTGGCTGAGTATAAAGTCAACACTCAAAAATAAGAAGTCTTCCTGTACATAAATAACAAACACACTGACAGAGAAATTAGGAGAACACCTTACACAATAGCATCAAAAAATGACATACTTAGAAATCAATCTAATGAGTAAATTAAAGATCTTTACATTGAAAACTACTGAAAATTGAAAAAGGAGATCAAAAAAGAGAAAAAAGGAAAAAGAAATTGAGGAGGATGTCAGAAAATGGAAAGATATTTGTTGTTCTGTGGCAGGAAGAACTGACTAGTAAAAATGGCTTTGATCCCAAAGTTTCTATACAGGTTCAATGCAATCCCAATAAAAATACCAATAGTATACCACACAAATTGCAGTAAATAATCCTAAAGTTTATTTGGAATCAAAAGATACCTAGAAAAGCAACAGCAATTCTTGGCAACAAAGGCAAGGCAAGGCAGGGGCATCACAATGCTTAACTGGAAATTATACTGTAAAGCTTCCATGGTAAAAACAGCATACTATGGGTAAAAACAGACCCAGTGATCAATGGAACAGATTAAAAGATGCAGAAACAACTCCAAACACACTCAGCCACCTTGTCTTCGACAAAGAGACTCCATCACTTGAAGAAAGTTTCTTTAATAAATGGTGCTAGAAAAAAGCTGACTTGCCCCATGCTGAAGACAAAAACTAGAACCATGTGTCTCACCATACACTACCCTAAAATTAAAATGAATCAAAGATCTAAATATTAAACAGAAACACTACATCTGTTGGAAGATAGAATAGGTAGAATTCTTAAAGACACAGCTGTAGGCAAAGACTTTTTGAACAAAATCTTGATTGCAGAGGAAATATTACAAAGAATCAACAAATGAGATCTTATCTTATTAAAAAGTTGTTGCATAGCAAAAGAAAGTACCAAAAGAGTGAAGAAACAGCCCATAGAGTGTGGAAAATATTTTCTAGCTGTTCCTCAGACAAAGGACTAATATCTAGAATATAAAAGAACTGAAAAAAATCAGACATCTCCAAAATTTAAAGACTCAATATAAAAATGATCATCTGAAACGAATAGACATGTCTTAGGTGAAAAAGTGAAACAGGCTAATAAATATATTTAAAAATATTCAGCATCACTAGTCATTCAAGAGATGCAAATAAAAACAACACTGAGATTGCATGTCACTCCAGAAAGAATGGCTATCATCAAGAAATGAACCAATAACAAATGCTGGTAGGGCTTAGGGGAAAAAGAAGTACTTCTCCACTGTTGGTGGGAGTGGAGAATGGCATAACCACTGTGGAAATCAGAGTGGAGATTCCTCAAAAAACTAAAATTAGAGGTTCCATTTGACCCAGTTATTTTCCTTTTTGTTATCTTCCCAAAATAATTCAAAACATCATCCCACAGCAATATTTGCACCCCCATGTTCATAGCAGCTCAATTTGCAATAGCAAAATTTTGGAAACTGCCCAAATGCCTACCAACTGATGAATGGATAAAGATTTGTGGGTTTTTATACAATGGAGTACTACTCAGTCTTTAAGAAGAATAAACTTGAGACCTTTATAGCTAAATGAATGTACTTTGAGACCATATTCTTAAGTGAAATGAACTGGACACATGTGGGTAAGCACCACAATGTTTCTCTGGCATGAGAACTCAAAAGTGTAAATAAAGACCAAAGTATAAAATAGATATTGTGAAATAGGAAGAAAAAATCTGTTCAAATGGGAAAGACAACCAGGGAGAAGTGAGGGGGAAAGCAAGGATGAGAAAAGACAAAATGATAAAAGAAGGAAAAAATGGGAACAAAGTACTGTAAATAAGGAGGGGGTGGGGGTTGAAGGGAGTGTAGGGGAATGGGAAATAAAGAATCAAGATATATTATGTGCAGGTGTAAATTCCTTAGGATAATTGTGATCATTATGTGTATCTAAAATGTAGCAGTACAATTAATTAATTAAGAAAAAAACACAGACTAAAGCCAGATGTAATGAAATATGCCTCTATCACCACTGTCATACAGGAAGTTAGGAAGGGGTTAGAGGGATGGGAAATTCAGAGGCCAAATCTAGGTTTATTCTGGCACATCTTCTACCTCCTAATGAAATGAGTCAAAGATTCTGAGGAAAAAAGAAAAGACAAATAAAATGTCTTTATAAATCACAAACACTAAGGCAACTCCATAATGTCCATAGTGCAATCGCTCTAACTTATTTACCAGTGCTACTGAAGAGAGTATTGCACTAGATATGATCTTACCTTTTGCAAAATCTGCCCTGTAATATTTTTTAAATAATAATGACAATACTGATGATGGTAGGAAAATATTTCGCAGTTACACAGCACTTCTCTTCAGTAAGTGGGCTAACAATAGCCCTGATTTCATTGCTTATTAAAATGGAATAATAGGTTTCTCATTTGCATAAGTTGCAGATTAATAGCGTTTACTGCCAGAGGAACTTGTACTGATATTCATACTGCCAATGGCAGGAGACATATGCAAGTCAGAGGCACAGTGTCCTCCTGGAAACTAGTTATATGATTATTTTTGGCAAAATGATAAGAACATATTAGCGCAGAACTCAGTTAAGCTTAATGCTGAAATAACTAATTGAAAATCTGGGAGGTTCATGTAAGAGTAAAGTGCCTACTTTGTTTACTTAATTAAAGCAAAAGCAACTTTTTAGTGACCCACTTAAAGACAAAGACTCTTGAAAAACTGAGCAGGAATGATTTACAGCCTTATAGAAAATTGTACGGCTGCTTTGAATATGTAAATAAAAGTCACAAAAATGATAATGCTTTAATAAGCTCTCATAGGAGATATATTAGTACCATTGCACTTTTTCTCTCCTCCCTCCCTTTCTTCCTTCCTTCCTTTCTCCCTTCCTCCCTCCCTCCTTCCCTCCCTCCCTCCCTTCTTTCCTCCCTTCTTTCCTTCCTTCCTCCCTCCCTCCCTTCCTTCCTTCCTTTGTCTTTTTCTCATTACTTTCCTATCTTCTGCTCATCTTTATCCTTTTGTCTATCTGTCTGTCTTTGTCTCTGTCTCGGTTTCTCTCTTTCTCGGTCTTTCTCTCTCTCTCTTTCTCTCTCTCTCTGTGTCTCTCTGTGTCCCTCTGTCTCTCTCTCATAAAGTGCACCATTCATCTGATAATGTCAGCATTCTGGAAAAGGAACTGCACCATGTCCTGGACACAAAAGGGAGAGATTATTTTATTGTATTCCAGCCATAGCAGCCTACATTACATTCTAAGTCTGCTTTTTTTCCCCTTGGACTAATCCAATTGGCCTTTCAGACATAATGAATGAGCTTAGGGACTTCTAAGAGATTCAGTGCATTTGAATTTTATCATCAAAGAATTGAACCCTTGACAGAGATCAGTATGCACAGAAATAAATACTTCCTGTAATGAAGTGTTGAAGGTGACTTATGTCAGTAATTGATACATAGTTTTTAAGACTAGAGAGATAGCTCCCTTGGCATTTATTTGTTCTTGCATGGATTTTCAATAGTGAGCCAAGTCCAGTAGTTTTTAAAAGAAGAATTTAAATGAAGAGCTTCTTGAAAGACACCCATTTAAAGTTCCATTCAAGATACTCTCAACTCTTACAAAGAAAAAATGATTAAATGTATATATGCAATTTGTGAGCTGTGTAATTCAAAGTATACATAGAAGTGCACATTCTTATACAAAAAGATGTCACTAACTTTGAAGATTTCAAACAAATTCCAAATTAGCAGCTTTTAGTAGGAAAAAGATCATAGAATGTGACATTAAATCTTCACCTTGACATAATTCTCTTTTGCTGTGGACATTCCACCTTCTGTTGTATAATATATTTATATAATTCTATAATTTTTCTATAATATATTTCTTCTATGAGATATTCTATATTTGTTTCTGCTCTTCTGCAGTTTAATAATTCAACATATGTTCAGGCTCCTAATGTTCCAGATGCCATATCTACCATAGTATTTATAAAGCATTTTACACCCTAGCAACACTACCATGAAGAAAAGCTCACTTTTATAGGATGAAAATAAAATTTTCAATGTTATCTCATTTTGACTCACTGCACACAAAACACTTGGTAGGATTTTTATGCATCAGAATTATAGTACTTGGTATACTTATATTCTTTGTTTTGGTTTGCAGCACATATGCTTAGTGAAAAGAAAGGAAGGAAGGAAGGGAGACAGCAAAGAGAAAGAAAAAAAGACCAGTAGGATTTAAGGGAAGAAAATAAAAGTTTCCCGAAATGCTATCAACGTATATAGATATTATTAATCAACTGTGAGTCACTCTTTCATTCACCCCTGAAAAGTCACGTGGTGCTATTTCATGTGATTACACACACGAGATGATTTTCTGTGGACCTATGTCTTCTGCTTGTTGCTCACAACCCTTTTTAAGAGTTTGATTTTATCACCACCCACACCTGAGATTCGCTGAGTTGCATCTTTCTTTCCTTTTCTCCAAGGATGTTTTTGCACACATACTTGTTGAATCTCTCAGCATGTTCTCATTTTTTCTCATTTTGTATATATAGCTTTGCTTTTGAACAATGGACTGTATTATGTACATTTTTCTGTATATTGCTTTTCTCACTTAATGATAAAATAGGAAGTTTTATCTTGTGAGAGAGTGCCAACTTATTTTTTAAGTTTACTTCTTATTTTCAATGAATCTGTTTTTTATCCATGTTCCTATTAATAAGCATTGAATTTGCCATTTTTCCTCCTGTAAAAGCAATACTGTAATACATATTTTATATGAGGATTCTTATGATGTTATTATTTAATTTAATGGAATGGAAGATCCAAGAATGAAAATGTTAAGAAAAGACTCAGCACCCTTTCAATATTAATATTGACAAATTTCCCTGGTGGTGTTTGGGATCTTTTTCTGTAAATTGCCTGTTCCAACACTTTGTCCTTTCTTTCCTTAGTTGTTTTTCTAAAATCAAATATTAAGTTCTTATCTTTGTAGAAGAATTTTGTATATCACAGATTTTACTAAACTCTTTAATTTATTTTACAGAATTTTTCTCCAGATAGTTATTCTAGTTAGATCTCAAATGGAGATGTAGGACTGAGTGTATCTGTCAGAGTAGAACTCAGATTTAAGGAGTAAACAACCTGATATGAATTGCCTTGCTTCCCATAAAAATCATAACCATCAAAAAACAGTGAAATTACTTTCATGATTCACTCTGCTAAATGGCTTTTTCTTTCTCCCATGTGGAAATCTCCCTGTTGTTAATTATGTATCTTATCAAGCCTTTGTTTCCCTTGGAGCACCAAGTTAGTGAAACCAAATAATGAGAAATTCCTCCTTTAAAGCCTTAAAGTCCAAATTAAGAACTGTGGCTTTTCCTTTATGTAGGAAAACTGCTTCTAAAGAAGTCACAGAAACAGAGTATTTGGGCTAAAGCTTATTTTCATTTACTCAAATATCGTGCTTGTGATGACTTCTGTTGGCTCTTAAAGATTTCAAAATTTTACAATTCAGATAATTAAGAAAAATTTTACCCATAATTAAAGTGAAAACAAACTTCAAGGATTGTTAAAGCTTGATTTACTGATAAGTGCTCAATTTCTTACTATTTAATACAGACAACAAATTTTTAATAATATATTGCATTGTGCTATTTTCTAACAAAAATTTAAAACAACTGGTCAAACGCCATGAAATATGTGTTTGCATAAATAATAAATAAATCAAAAAATGAAAGACAGAGATTTATGGTGGTCTGTGAAATTAATTTACTTTTAATCATTATTTTCTTCTATCTAAACATCTATCAATACTCTTTCTTCATATTTAAAGTGACTGACCTTTTGATATAGTAGCATAGCTTTTTCTTTCTGACTCTATAAAAACAAAATGAAAGAAAAAAATTTTTTGTTTTAAAAACAGCTGTGTTTGTTCACTCTGTATATTCAGCAAGCATTAAAATAATTTTGAAATAAACATGAACCCTATTGAGGATTTTTTTTAGATTTATAGGCCATGTAGAGATTTATACTAGTATGTGTAGGCTCAATGATGTCTCTTTTCTAACTGCGAGGGAAAGAATATTAGGAAACAAGGAAAATTACAAAAGCCATGTCATAGAGAGTTAGATGAGTCCTTGGGGATTGTTGGTTTGGTGATCTCTCCGTGTAGAAAAGGAGCTGCGATTCAGGGCAGTCAGACTGCGTGGCCCAGACCCCATGACTAACAATTAGTGGTGCTGTCTGAGACAAGAGATGAGCAATATTGTATTATTCTAAGCAGAGTTCTAACAATACTTGCTTACAGCTGTTTTATTTACCCCTTATCTCACATTAATACTTAAAATTTATTAAGCTGTCATTGAACTAGAAACAATAGTTTAATTGTTAAATGAGGAGGATTATCTTTGGATACTATAGATTTATTCATCTAAAAAGAGGTTAGCTTTTGTTTTTGGTATTCACCTTTATATTCCCTAGTGTGAATGCCAGTCCTCCTGCTTACTAAGTGGGTAAGTATAGCCCAATTACTTCATGTTTTAGGACCTCAGTTTTCTCATCAGTAAAATTAGTATAATAATGTTACGTTACTTCACAGGGTTGGTATGAAGAATAAATGGACTAATGTACATAAATCACTCACAACAATGCATGGATCATAATTCTGACATGAGGATTTGGTATCAGTATAGTGGGCAAGTACAATGTACTATGCTCAGGAGTTCAGTATTTTGGGTGTTCACTCACTGACCTCAGAAGATATAGTTTCAGAGGAAACAGAGAGACTAATTAAGTTACAGACAAATGCACATAAATACATGCATTGAAATGTGGTAAAAGCTGTGACTGAGGCATACCTTGGGTGTGTGGATTTTGTGGAAGAAATATCAAGAATTAAGAGAGGCGAGTTTCACAGGGTTCAACACATAGGTTCTGTTAGGACTGGAACCATGTCCACTTATGTCCACACTGTGTATGCAGTGCCTGGTTCACTTTTTGACCCATGACTCTGCATAAATACTTGGTGACTGAATAAGTTTGGAAATAAGTAATTTTTATTTGCTCTTAAAGGCTTTTCAGAAGTAAAATTTTCTGCTTAGATTTTTCACTTTAAAAATTATAATCTTAGAAAAACTAGATGAAGCAGAGCTAAACTGGAGGCACCAAAATATTTAAGAAACAATTCCAGATACTCAGGAGCAAGTGAATGCAAACTAAAGTAACACAGTACAAACATGTGAAGAAGAATTCAAGAACCAGTAATTAGGTGATGTCTCAGACCCTGGTGGCTACTTTCCTGTGACATAGAGTAAAGGGAGAATAAACAGAAAGCCCAGGATTTCCAAACTGAATACTTAATGCATGGAGTTTCCATCTAGTACAACAGAGAAAAAAGGTAGAAAATGCTGGTTTGAGGTTTGGACATTTTGATAAAGGAATCACACACTTAGAACTCAGATGATTGGTGCTAGATGAAGGTATAGCACTAGAAAACATAATTACATACATGAATATGGTAGTGTTTCAAAGTTTGTGTATCATGAATGGCAAAATGTGGAGCAATAGTATGGAAGAAAAAGATCAGGGTAGTATAAACATCTAAAGAAGAAAACCTTTCATAAGGGGTGAACAGAGAATTACAAAGAGAGTGAGAGCAAGATTATTGTTGATAGTGACAAACGAGTGATTGACAGGAACAAGCTCATTAAAGCATATAACACAATGTGGAAGGTTATCAAAATCTTGATCATCTTTGTCAGTGCAGAAGCAGTAGAGTTGGGGTGCTTGGCTAATATTTAAGGGACTGACATACACATGATTAGACACTAAGGCAAACATGCAAGACAGAGCACTCTTTGCTTGAGGGGGATGAAAAAGTTCACAAGAGTCCAGTGCCTACCACATAGTGTGTACTCAATAAATACATGTGGAAGCAACAAGGAGTACTTATGCCCTAAGCAAGATTATTGCAGCTTTTTCATGAAGTGGTGAAGGATATATATATATATATTTCCATGGAGAAACTATATCAGCACATAATCCAAGCAATTTACCTTGCATAGAAAGTGCCAAGGATAAAAATGGATATCTAAATGTTAACCCATGTATAAAGAGGATGAAGAAGTTGAGCGTACTTATAGGAAGAATGGCAGATAAGCACAGGACTTACAACACAAGGTGAATGATTAGGGTGATTTTTAAATAAACGCGTCAAGCTGATCATGGATGACTTGGAGCGGCTAGCAATATAGAACTCCGAGGTGGCTTTCGGTGGTCTTGGGACAAACTGCAGTGGCTGTGCTTTCCTTTAGCTACGTGCAGCACAGGTAAAGCTGCCTTGTCGCATAGAGAGGGTGCATGAATCAGTACTTTCCTAGGATGTTTGGGCTGGATCAAAGGAAGGGCAAAAATAGGAAGAAAAGGGAGACAGTGGCAGGACATGAATTTACTATAGGGTTTTCACATGAGCAAAAAGAAAATAAAACCAGAAATATTTGAAATACTTCGTGATGGTGAGGTAGAGAAATTCATCAGCCACTTTCCTAAGGAATGAACTTTCTACTTTTTGTCTCCATATTAAACTTTGAATTGAAGGCATCTCTGATAGAGCCTTGCCAGTGTTTTGAAAGGTCACAGAAATAGAGCAATGTTACCAGGACTAAGCACCTCAAAAGACTGAGACACTGGGTATGGATGTGAAATACTCGTGATGGGACTTGAAGAAGCTGACTTCAGTGTAAAAGGTCACAGATCAGAGAACAGTCAGTTCTAGAGAAGGTGTTTAGCACAAGTGGTCAGGTTTACAATGAGAAAGAAAAAACACTTCAAATGGCTGTGTAATGGTTTCTTCATTTCACTAATGTATCTGTTTTGCAAGATTAGAAAATTATAAATACTGCATGCTAGACACAATGAATGTTTTAATGTTTTATCTGAGCTGGGATTTATTGACATTTACTTCTTTATGTACATTGTAATATTGTTCTGTTTATGTATGTGCATAACATATTTTATACACTTATGTTTGCTAAAGGGGGAGACAGACAGAGACAGAATGAGAGTGAGGGAAAGGTAGTAGCTACATCAGAGTTCCAATTTTATTCCATTAAGACGGAAAGACTGAAGAAATAAACATTATTATACATACATATACATATGCAAAATTTGAACTCACAGATGTCCTGAGTTCGATTCCTGGTACCCAAATAAAGTAGAGTGCTTATTTAGGTGAGATTTATGGCATTCAGAGTGAACTTCATGCTGACCTGATAATACTTTTGTATTATGTGATTCATATCTGCTGTTTTAAAAAATCTGTGATGTCTCTAATGTGAGGTAAATCTGAAGGAAATGTTAAAATAGGAAGGTTTCAATTTAATGTGGGCATGATTTTCAAGAGTGTTCTACAATAGAAGGCTCCTGTCTATGGGTTTGCAATTTTTCTTCTTGTGTTACATTTTTCAGGCTGCTCCTGTACGGAATACCTGACCAGCAGCTTCTACCTGCAAACCTGCAATCTCCTGAAATAATATTTGTTCAAATAACATCAAGCTATTTTATACAAAAACACTCCAGCATTCCTCACAAAAAATAGCGTTATTGCGAGCTTGAACTATTGAAAAGTAATATTGATTCCAAGGGGCTACACCATCTTAATAAGACGTTTCTTCCAGACAAGGAAAAATGTACTTTTCAAATCCTACATGCCTTATAAAGCACCATTTACAAAATTTTAGTTCTAAAGTGTTGCCAATTTTACCTGGGGCAGGTATTTTACTGTATTTACAATGTCTCTAAGGATGCTAAGGAAGCTTAGGTGGACCTCAAGACTGGTGGATAAAATGAAAACTAAAGTTTTTGTTCTGTAAAGATTTCAAGGCTTTTCTCTTGGGTATTCAAATGTAACTTCCATTTTGCTAGTCTAACTTCACCCTGTAATGCTGGCAGAAATTTTAGGGAGAAAAAATAATAAAAACAATAACAAAATAAGGTTCTCTCTCACTTATTTGCTCTTTTGGTGAAGGAGATGGTGGTAGGAAATATGGTTGATCTAATTAAAAATATATGCTGGTAGTTCTATGGAAATGAGAGTTTGACATTATCTTTGGTTTCTTTTACTTTTGTAACTTACTTTTCAAGTTATCACTAGAAAAAAGTTATCCATCAATGTCCATTTTGATTTTTTTCTTTCCATTACTTTATCCTTGTTCAAGAAGTCAAGATTTTTGTTTAAACCAAGTACATAAACCACTTCACAATGCTCGTTCCTGGCTCTACTGCTTTACTAAGGATATTTCATGCTGATCTTGCTGTACATATTTTTTGAATGCTTTTATGATTTGTTTAAAGATCTATTTTTAGAGCATCCACTATGTATCATCCATGGTTGTAAGCCCTAGAAATGTAGACCCAGACAACACTTCAAAGATCCTTCCTGATTTGGAGCTTACACTTCAGTGGTGGTCAGACAAGCAATAGGCAAAAGGGATTTCATGGTGTACACACATGTGATCAAGTGCTAAATGCTTTGAAGAAAGTGAAACAAAGACACAAGTTATCTGATGGGCCTTATGCATCTTGCTCAAAATCAAAGATAATCCACATTTATTATTTATAAAAAGCCTGAGTATCAAAGAATTTCAATAAAATATTTTATCCATTTAGTTACACCTAGAATTGACACAAGGTATATAATAACAAAAATTAATTTGACAGTAGAGTCATAAAAGGGAAACCATAATGTTGAATTTAGTTCCAGTTTTGTGCCACATTTTTCATGCCACCATTTTCCATGAACAGAATTTCATGTCCCAACATCTTTAGTGGCCAGAGACAAGAGCACAAAGTACTTCTCACTTCTAACTTTGTAGACATGGGCTTTCTAGTATGGCCACCATCACTTCTTATGAAATACCTTTGTCTAGTATATTTGTTCGATATACATTACCTGCTCATTAGTTATGTGGTAGCTGTGCCCGAAAAAAAAAGTCTATTTAGGGTTCAGTACTATCTTTGGTTTCTGACATCCATGGGGGTTTTGGAACATATTTCCCATGTCCCCATGGATAAGTAGAGATGCTGCATTAATATCGATCCCTAGAGGGACTTTATAAACATTTAATAGGATTTGGCTGAACTGGTTTACAAACTATTTGATGAAGAATCAGTTCCTTATTTCTCCTAAAGTGAGAATTTCAATAAATACTGATGCATTTTGGAAGTATATTTTTGGGAAAAATAACACACACACAAATACACACACACACACACACACACACACACACACACACACACACATACCAGACTCCTTTACAAACCATGGAAACGTGGTCATATAAATTGCTAAAAGACAACCAAATATACCCTTATAAAATATGTGTATCCTGATCATTGAGGAAAATACACAGCCATTTAAATGTTTGCACCAAAAATGTCTTCATTTGCTTAAAGTAACAAAGAGACTTCTGATGATAAAATTTCAAACACCTGGGTTAAGAAATATCTTTGGATAAAAGTCCTACTTGAAGTCTTTCAAAGCAGGTCATGTAGAAAAAAGTTTTAAAAGCTAGTACTTTTGAGATTTCTAAGAAAAGGAGAATTGTCAGATCTCTGCATGCTATTAGTACCCATGATTGAAGGGAAAAAAATCAAAATAAAAATAAGTGCCAGAAACTCTGTAAATATTTACCTCTTTGTTTCATTAATCACAATAACTTGATAAGCATTTGTAACAATGTGTATGAGACATATAATATATTCCTGAGAGAGTTAGTCTTTGGCGAATACATGGATTGAGATTCTTTGCAGTGTTTCTGTGAACCCTCAGGGCTCAACAACCCATTTGTACCCCTTGGGGAATAATATGCAGGGTGTGAGATGAATTCATAAGAAATTTGATGTCATTTCTACATTAATACTGACTTAAACTAAGGTCCACATCATTACTCTTACCACATACATTGAATCATTATGGTAGTATGATTTTTATCCCTAATATAATCCAGCTTCAATTTGTAAAGAATGTTGTCATTTTTATATGTATATTATATCATGAGCTACTGTATGCTCCAGCCTTTTGCTGCCAGTATAATTAAGCATTGGATACTAAATGTCTCTGCTCCCTGTTCTCATAGGCCAAGGCAGAAAACGGAACGATTCACTAGGGGCCACTTTTTCAGTTACTCATAGCCCAGATGCAATTAAAGATGGGCACTAAGCCTCAGTAGGTGACCCTGGAGAATTTTCAAAAACTCACTTTCACCCCCATTGCATATGACTTACTGTAATTGCTCTGCAAAGTTGTTTCACAAAATTCTAAGTCTTCTAGGCAATTTAGTCAGACGGTCTTTTAAAACTCTGCAGAAGAATCAGTCTATTTTATAAGTTTCCATATTAAACTGATTGAAATGTTCATCTGTCCGTAGTTTTTTAATGCTCTAAATAGGCTACTTTTCTGATTGGGTTTTACCACTCAGTTACATTGATGGTCAGTTATTCAAACTAGAAGTTACCCACTCTTATGTCAAATTTAACTATTGTTGAAGGTTTACTCTTGTTACTCACCAATCTGGTTTTATGATAAAATGAAGTATGTGATTTTATCCTATAGAAATTACAAAGGCAGGTTACTTGCATTGAAATTCTGGAGTTTCTATT
This sequence comes from Chinchilla lanigera, assembly GCF_000276665.1. Classification (NCBI taxonomy): domain Eukaryota; kingdom Metazoa; phylum Chordata; class Mammalia; order Rodentia; family Chinchillidae; genus Chinchilla; species Chinchilla lanigera. The sequence continues at coordinate 6,056,621 of NW_004955440.1, forward strand.
CATGTTGTGTGATCTTGGACAAGTTATTTAACCTGTTTGAACTCCGTTCTTCCATATGTAAAATACAAGAGAGCAATAATATCTATTTTGTAGAGTTATTGTGAGGTTGAAATTAGTTAATTAGTTAAATTAGTTAATATTATTTAAATATTTATAACATCTCTAGGACCATAGGTATCAAAGAGAAGACCACATAAACAGTCCTTAACTTAAATATGTTGGAAACATCATAAGGATCTAAGACTTAATCAGTGTGATTGTGTATCCTTCTATTTAGAAAGGTTTATAAGACTCCTGCAATTTTCCCACTGTACTAGTGAGAAAACTGGCATCTCAATAAGGGTAATGGTCTATCTAATTATTTCAGCCAGTTGATCACAAAACTGGATTAAAACCTGAGTACTCTGACCCCGGCCTTGTGTTTCTTTTCGTGCACTCATGTAGACAAAAGTAGAGTTTTTACAAGTGGTTTCAAATGGTTTTGTACACATTTCCAGGTGCAAAATATTAAATAAATAGGAAAAACAGGATATATGGTGACTATCAGGCCAGTAGTGACAAATATAGCACAAGATGCCAGTTGTGTTTGATGTTCAGAAAAATGACAGCTTATTATTCTTTAGTAAATACATATCTCCAGTGTTCCCTGTTGTATACTATATGAAAAAATGTTCATTTTGTATTAAAATATAACTGGAAATTCTGTATTTTAATTTCCTGGATCTGGCAACCTTACCATTCCCCGGAGGGTAGCTTGATCAATGGGTGAGTATAAGTAGGTCAGCAAGTCCCATGGGTACAAGAAGGACCAAACACAACCCAAAGTCATGACCTTCTGTGAATAAGGCATGAAAGTATCATATTTGTAAAATACACATATTATCATCATTATAATATCTTTTCTGACATATATCTTTATAATGTCAATAAGAACAATGGGTAATGTTGTATGTTCTCTCTAGGCCAGTTTACTTTACAAGTCCTGGACAATGTGTTTACTGTCCTCACAACCTACTTTTTATAGCATTGTTGTATCCCAGTTTTATATGAGAAGAATAATGCAGTTTGGGCTTGAGTACACCTCTGTGCTTTATTTCTTGCTTATGCAATTTCTAGCTGGGTGAGCTGCAGTCTTGTACCATAGGACCAGGCAGAGGGAATAGTTTCATGCACTGCATTTTGAACCTATGGCAGAAGCAAGGGAGAGCACAGTGGAAATATGACATGGTGTTGTCAAAACAGGATGCATATCTAAGCCTGAAGACAATGGCACAGGAGAATATAATTCATTTTAGGATTTAGTGGCAAATAGTTTGAGCAGTAATACATTCTACCCTATGAAGAATTGAGGCAAAGGAAAGTTAAGGAATTTCCCCATCTTCACATAGTAAGATTTTTGACTCAGGTGTTCTGAGTCCACAGCCTGTGTTTTTAGCCCCTTCTACTATCTGTCTTCTTTGTGTGAGGGGGACAGTCTGGACACTCACTTCACACCTCTTAGGATGAGTACTGAACATATAGGGAGTGACAACAGAAGTCTTAGGATTCTGTGTTATCATGGCTGCCTCTCTGTGAGGTCAGCTTCAGAAGTATCAGGTCACATTGGGGAACGTTGCTTTCTGCACTAGGTACAATGTGTAACTGAAATGGAATGTCCTTTTAGTTGTGTCATTCAGAGTTTTAAAAAATGTATAAGTAGTGTCCTTTGCTTTAAATAAGATCCATTAGCAAAGCCCACGCACTAGGAGCAAATGAAATGACTTTTGGGCTCAAGATGTTTGTATACTTTTTCCTCATGATTCCCATGATTGCCACTGAGTGTTACACCTCCTTTACCATGCTGAATAATACATCACACTTAAACTGACATCTCGCCAGAGACAGAATGCACCTGCAAAGCCTTGGAGAGCCAGAGCTGTTGAAAATGAATGGATATTAAAGTGAAATATTAGTTCAAACAGTGGAACATGGCTAGTTGCATAAGAATGGTAAAATGATGTTATTGGCAAGTTGGAGAACACAAAAAGAGAAAATGATTATAACTGCTAGTAAAAATAACATCTTATGAAAAATTCATTTGTTACCTAAAAGGACTTGTTCATAACTGCAACCATTTTCCTCTTGTGACAAGAAAACATAAATTTTTTCTTTAATGCTCAGGTGGTTTTTTTTCCCTTCTTTTTAAATATCTTTTCAGATTTAGGTATATATGTTTTTCTTTAATTGATGAGAGAAATAAATTTCTCTTCAGTCAGTATCAGTGAAACAAAATTTTGCATAGAGTGTGTCTGAGAGAAATTTCTGAGAACCCTCGTTTAGTCTGTAATTTTACAAGTACATTTTATGGTGCACAATTTCTCCATAAACAGTCATTTTCCTTTGAAGCATTTAAGAGATCCAGAGCAAAGCATTATCAACACAGCATTAGGAAAAGTCTGTGTAGGTTCAGATTCTGAAACTTCGTTTGTAAGTGTATATGAACCTCAGAGATTAGACTGAAATTGGAATCTGCATCACATTACATATTCTTCAAGCAGGGAATGAAAGTTTTATTTGTGAGCCAATATATTTTGGGATAATTTGACCCTCTTTACAAATAACCTCAATATAGAGAATATTGCTATTGGGTATAAAATTATGTTATCTTGTTCTTTACAAAAAGAATATGTTCATTTATAAAAGAATCAGCACATTTTTGACTTACTGGCTTTAAGTACTTATGGCACTAGAGTTCACCGACACCCAGCCTGTGATGATTAAAAATGTAAAGCTGAGGAAAGGAACAGAGCCATTTTTGTGTTCCTTATTTCAGATTGGAAACACCTGCAGAGATTTACAACCTGCTACTGCCCGGCTGGTATCCCAGCATTTCTGAGGTAACTGGTTCGTTGTGCAGTTGTGGCACCAGAATCTGCAGGCTTCCCAAATTATCCTAATGTCCTACTATGAGTGAGAGTCCCTGGCGTCACAACTGAGGCAGAGGAGCTCAAGTGTGAGGTACACAAGGATCATGCAGAGGTATCAATGGTCTCGTTCTTTTCTGGTGAAATTGCAAGTAACATGTTTGTCTGTGTCTCCTTCTCCTGTTGGTGACTTTATTCATCTTTCCTTATCTATCATCTATCTATCTATCTCTATCTATCATCTATATCTATTATTTATCATCTATCATCTATCTATCTAATCTATCACCTATCTACCATCTCTACTATCTTTCACTTATCTGTCATGTATCTATATTTTTGCATGAAAAAATCTGAGAAGAAAACTAATTTCTCTCTAATTTTGTTTTATATGTCCATAGGAAATGCAGATATCTCAAAATTATTTTATAGTAAAGCAGCACTAAGAATAATTCATTTTGTCTTTGAGCCCTGACTGCAAATAGCAGACAGCCAGTGACAGCTTTCCTCCTGTGCATCACTGTCCTTACTTCCATAAACACTTCCTGGACACTACATGAGATTCTAAGGGTCATGTCTCTAACTAACGGTAAATACATAAAGTATGAAGCCACATAGTTTATTCCCTACAATTATCCAAGAATGTCTTCCTCGCCAGTAAAACCCACCTCAGAAAGAGACAAATTTCATGGGGCTTCCATTCTTCTAAATATCTGGCAAATACCTCTCTGGGACTTATTTTTTAGAAATATTACATGACAATTTTTTTCCACATCTGGAATAATTAAGTAAGGAAAAACTGGGAAATTTCTTTGTCACTTAGTTTTTTGCTCTGAAAACAGTCAGGAAAACCAAGATGTTATACAAAATTTGAATATTCTTTTAAAGTCCTGTGTGTACAGTGGAGTACTACTCTGCCCTAAAGCAAGGTAAACTTGAGTCATTTGTAGAAAAATGGATGCACTTTGAAACCATAATGCTGGGCTGGGGATTTAGCTCAGCGGCAAAAGCGCCTGCCTGGCAAGCGCAAGGTCGTGAGTTCGGTTCCTGGTACCGGAGAAAAACCAAAAAACAAACAAACAAACAAACAAACAAAAAAAAAAAAAAGAAAGAAACCATAATGCTAAGTGAAATAAATCAGACTCACAAGCTTAAATATCACATGGTTCCTCTTGTGTATGAAACTCAGAGTAAAAGTAAAAGACGGATAACAGGAAGTAGGGAGGTAGATTGTTCTCAAAGGGGAGGGCATCAAGAAGAGATGGATGGACAGGGAAAGGAGGGAAAAGTGATGAAGAAAAGGAATAGGAACGTGTTATGTGCATGTGCCAACTCCACACAAGGGATGTAAGTGTTCTGTGTTGCAAAGTCCCATAAAAAAGGAAGGGGATGTAGAGATAAAGGAAGAAGGAAAGGAAAGGAGAAGGAATATAGAATTAGTGCTTGTTCTATACACATATCAGCATGCCAACATTGTGTGCTGCATGCATGTACTAATAAACTAAACTAAGATAAGAAAGTTACTAAAGAATAAAGTCTTATATGGAGGTTGTTGTGAATTATTTGTTTTCCTTTTCTAACTGTTCACAAACCAGTATATGCCCGTAGAGCCAGGCCTGATTAGCACGGGATAAAAAACCTTCTCAGTAAAAGGTGAAAGAAGTACCTATTTGTTTTGGAGTTCATGAATCATTCTGTGAGTTAAGACCTATCATCTGTTGTCATAGAAAACAGCTGAGGCCTGAAGTTCTTTTCTCATTTAACTCCCCCCGCACCTTCGAGTCAATCTGCAGCATCGTTAGCTGTGCTCAGATGAGTTCTGAGGAGCCCTTCCCTCAGAAATTTTGAGGTGGACCTTATTATAGTACAGGCTCGCAGTGGATCAGGCGAATAAGAGACATTTTTTCTACTTTTCATTTCTAGATGACAAATCAGATCAGAGGGTTCCCACAGTACTGTCTTGGTACCAGGATAAGTATCATTTGAGTCCTTCCTGAATACCAGACTTGTAAATGGTGTATTCATCAGAACTCTCCAAAGAAACAGAGATATAGTTATAAATATGGAGGTAAAGATAAACATGGAGACAGGGACAGAGATAGAGATAGAGATGCACAGAGATGTAATATGTTGATATAGGCATAGATGTAGATGGGGTGTAGCTGTGTAGACAGATATTTACATCTCAGCACAGTGGGAGAGAGAACTTGCCCTTTCTCTGCTTATTGTTTGATTTATGTCTTCAGTGGACTGGGTGATGCTCAACCTCAATGCTGAAGGCAGATCAACTATATTCAGTCTTCTCATCCTATCCTTCAACTACTCAAATGCTAATCTCTCCAGCAGCACCTTCTCAGATACATCCAAGGGCTGTATTTTACCATTTACCAAGATATAATTTAGCATAGTCAAATTCACACATAAAAATAACCAGTACACAGGGCAATCTCTTTCTTCTGGCCCAAGTGATACATTGTCACCTACCTGACCTATATCATTCTTCAAGTCTTCAATTTCTCATACCTCCTTTTCAGGAGGGGAGCAGAGAGAACCAAAGGGCATTGCACAAACAATCAGAGATGCCAAGTAGTTATAATGAGAGTGGCTTTTAGTATAAGAAACCACTTAGAACACCTAGTCACCCTTCGTATAGTACAGTTAATGAAGCTGGATAGGAGTCTATTGGCTGAATATCCATATGGGATTGAGATATAACGAACCTGGTTTTCCTTGCTGGAACATAAAGTGGCTCATGAGAAAAATGCAAAAGAAGAGCTGGGAAAATGTTTTGAGCTGTGACAATTGCAGTGGAATTAGCATATCAATTTACAAAGTGACTAATTGTAAGGGGGCCGTCCTGGGGAAAACTAAGATATGCTGTGTTTCAGGCAAAGACGGATTACCTCACATAAACCTTTTCATTTATAACTCATTACATGTCTGTGATTACTCTTTTCTATCTGTATTTGTGTCTCTGAAAACACAAACTGATTTGAAGTTGTTCTTTAAATATGTTTAATATCACCTCATTCACTTAAGGTGACAGGAGTAATGGGTTGTTGAATTTATTCCCATTTCCAGTACACTAAATTTCATGTTTCTATGCTTCACAGCATAACAGCAGGAAGAGCTGAAAGAGAAACACTTGACCTTAAGGAAACTCTCACTCATGACTCTCACTGACATCTCAGATTTTCTTGTTCTATTAGCCATCAATTTAATAGCAGAACCTGGTGTGATACTAACTCAATTATACTTGCTTTTAGCTGATATCAAAAACATTACATCTGATACTACAGAATCATAATTTCCTTTTTTAAATAGTCATGAATGCTACCATGTAAAGAAACTATGATAGTTACTTTGACAATTTTTCTTATAAAAATTCTCTTAAAATTTTTAATAAAGCTTTGTAGTTAAATAGAGGTTACATGGGCCCAAGTGAAATTTGACACTGTGAAAGCAAACACTGAAGCTTGGGAAAATACAAAGAAATGAAGCAAACTAGAAGCAAGTGAGTGCATGCGTATGTGAAAATTAGGTCATCTATCAGCAAATGGTGATACATCACCAAAAGAAGTTTCAATATGAAAGTTCCATTCTACTTTCCCAGCACGGCCATACTCTCCCAATGTTGAATTTAAGTGAATGGATAATGTCTGATATAATTACAGTGTAATTGACAAACCATGTTAATATCTTCAGCTACTATAGTCTCTGTCAGTGCAACAATAAACAGGAGTAAAGTTTAATTACAGAGACACTGAGGACTACTTGCCTCATGTTTGTATAAGCATGCTGCCTCACCGACTTTCAGCTGTTGTTTAATTCTGAATATAATTCTTGCCAGTTAACCTTTTAAAAATATACTTTACTAGAGCCATTCAACAAAATTTTATAGCATATTTTAGAGGAAAAGCTGCTGTCTTGTATATTTTCAGTGAATAATTTTTAGGTTAATAAAGAAAGTATTTTCTGTGTAGATCGGCCAACTTAAGATGCCATAAACTTTCTAAGATTTACAAATACCACAAGTGCTTAAAACATAGGGATTCCTCTCGCCCTTGCGAAGTGGTTTTGGCAGTTGTGTAATTGATGATTTTGGGTGGCTTGAATCTGATTCAGTGTCCCAGCTAATTGGAAAGCCATGTTGTGAGACAGCACGTCTTTAAAGTGGGACCGTAGCAGATGGTCTCTAAAGCAAATTAAAAATTAACAAGCCCAGTTCAGGCATGTTTGATAGTAGCACTTAAAACGTGAAGAGAAAATGGACAAAATTCTACCACTCTGACAATGGCAGTCTACTCCATGTATCTATCTCCATTTTGCAGGGCAAACTAGGTTATATGCCTTTCAATCAAAAATCTCATCTTCCTTTAGTACCTAAGTCAAATCTCCTTCACATTGATTCATTTAGAGTTTACATATGCAACCTTTCATTGTGCAAGTGCTTTTATGATTTTTTTTAACAAATAGACATCCATTTATGAAATAGCATAAGAATAATACAAACAATACAGAGTTACAGACAAAGTAGTAGGAAATTAGTAATGGTTGCTGTATTACATATTGATACCTTCAAAGTGATTTCTTAAGAAAACAGATAAAGACATACAAGATTGATCAATCAAGTAATCATTAACTCTTCCTTTCTGTAAAGGACCAGAAGACAGCAGTATATCTATGTTAGCTATCCTGTGTATACATACTTATATAATTTCCCTTTCTTTCCCTTCTCTTTTCCTACACCCCAGTTGCCCTTTACTTTTGATCATTTTCCTTTTGTTTCACAATGTCTGTCATACCTCCCAATTTTTATTTACTCTTTCAGGTACTTAGACTAGTGAGACAATACATTGCTTACACATGGAGATCTGGTTTATTTCACTTAAGAGTATGGTATCTAATTGTGACCATTTACCTGTAAATCCTCGAGTTTATCTTTCTGTATAGCTGAGTAATATTCCATTATATAAAAGTACCACAATTTTCTTATCCAATCCTCAGTGGATGGACATTTGAGTTGCTTCCACAATCTAGCAATTACAAATTGTGCTGCTATGAACATGAGTGCACATATATCGCCGTGATATGATGTTTTTAGATCTTTTGGGAAAATATCCAGAAGGAGAATACCTGGGTTGAATGGGACCAGTAGACCTAGTTTGCTGAGTCTCCAAATTGATTTCCATAGTGGTTTCACCAGTCTGCATTCCCACCAGCAGTGGAGAAGAGTTCCTATTTCACAGCCTCGCCAGCATTTGTTATTTGTTGATTTCTTAATGCTAGCCATTCTTACTGGGGTGAGATGAATCTCAGTGTTGTTTTAATTTGCATTTCTCAAATGACTAATGATGGTAAACAGTTTCTTATGTATTTATTTGCCATTTGTATTTCTTTATCTGAAAAGTGTGTGTTCATCTCAGCTGCCCATTCTTGGATTGGGTCTTTGAATTGCAGGGGCCTGATGTTTTTTAATTCTTTGTGTGTTCTAGTTAGAAGATCTTTATCTGAAGGACAGTCAGCTAAAATTTTTTCCAAATTGTGGATTTTCTTTTCACTCTGCTGGTGATTTCTTTAGATGTGCAGAAACCTTTCAGTAGGATGAGATCTCAGTTGTTGATTCTTCGTAGTATTTCACATGCGGTTTGGTTTTCGTTCATGAACTCTCTGCCTACCCCTATGTCTTCAAGATTTTTACCTACTTTTTCTTCCAATACACTTAGTGTTTCTGTTTTAATATTGAGATCTGTGATCCATTTTGAGTTGAGATTGGTGCATGGTGATAGACTTGGGGCTATTTTCAGTCTTTGGCAGGGGTCAAGCCAGTTTTTTCAGCAC
>NW_004955440.1:6066099-6088981 GCF_000276665.1 Chinchilla lanigera
TTTTATTTCTCTCTCTTGTCTAATTGCTCTGGCTATTGCTTGCAGAGCTATGTTGAATAGGATTGGTGACAGTGGACAACCTTGTCTTGTTCCTGATGTTAAAGTAAAAGCTTTTAGTTTTTGTCCATTTAGTATGATGTTGGCTGTTGGTTTGTCATAGATGGTTTTGATCAGATTGAAGTAAAGACCATCTATTCCTATTTTCTCTAGAGTTTTTATCATGAATACATGTTGGACTTTGTTGAAAGCTATTTCTGCAGCTATTGAGATGATCATGTGGTTTTTATCTTTGGCTCTATTGATATGGTGTATAACATTTTTTGATTTGTGGATATTGAACCATCCTTGCATTCCTGGAAAGCATCTGACTTAATCATGGTGTATGATTTTCTTGATGATTTGCTGCATTCTATTTGATAGTATTTTATTGACTATCTTTGCATCTATATTCATTAGGTAGTTTGGTCTGCAGTTCTCTTTCCTGGCTGGGTCTTTCTCTGGTTTTGGTATCAGCATAATACTTGCCTCTAGACATGAGTTAGGGAAAATTGCTTCATTTAGGATCTTGTAGGTCGTGCAGGTCATAATAATGATTCTCTGTCCTGTCTAACAATAAAAATTTAATTTCCTAGAATATCTTTTCTTCCGGTTATCATAGCAGCATATTCTGGTATCAGATGAACCAAGATATAATTGAGCCATGCAGAGGACACTCTCACACCTGTGACTCATGCTCTTGGTGACTCTGTCTACTTCACCAAGTTTGGCAATAGGGGTCTGAGCTTTGTTACTTGCGTCAGAGGCAGGGAAGGGCATTTTCTTTAATTTTCTGAGTCAACTTTACGATAAGACATGTTAAGCAGCTGGTGCATTGGAATTTTCTTCCTGCTCAAGCAAGTCTCACAGACTTTTTCTCTGTGAGAAGATGAGTCCAGTCATTCAATCAAGAGTGATGTCAAGATCTCAGCAGCCCCTGTTGGCTGTTTGGTGAAAAGAAAAAAATAACAATATATCTGAGGGTCAGGTTCAGTTGACCATTGAGTTCACTGCATTGGCATAAGGGAGTTGGCTGTGTTTGCTTTGATTGTTACTGTAGTTTGCATAAATTTTTCACAGTATTCATTTTATCCTAATGACAGAGTAGATATCAAATTATCAGCTCGTTAGGCTTCTCCTTTTTTCTTTCTTAATGTTAGTGGAATTGCATTTGGGCTTTGGCACTGAACTACATTCCCAGTCCTTTTCTTTCTTCTTCTCCTTCTTTTTTTCATTTTGAAACAGGGTTTCTCTATGCAACTCAGGCTGGCCTTTCACTTTCAAATCAGGCTGGCTGATTTCACTTTGTAGCCTAGGCTGGTCTCCAACTTGCAACAACCTTCCCACCTCAGCCTCCCGAGTGCTGCAATTACAGGTGTGAGCCACCATGCCTGGCTACCAGCCCTTTACATTTTTAACTTTTTCAATTTTTATTTTTGCATCAGTCCATGTTTGCAGTACATAATGACCACCCTGCTTGCAAGAGTTCATATTTGGATATGACACATCTTAATGCTTTTTCATTCCCTTCTCTATTCTTCCCTCCCCTTTCCCTCCATCTCTATTTTTGGTTCCCTCCAGCTCTTGGCTCCCTTTGCTTGTGCAAAAGATCAATCTCCTTGTTTCCCATTATCTGTCTTTTATTTTGCTCTTTATGTATTTTTGGGTTTCTCATGTAAGCAAAACCACGCACTATTTAAGTCTGTGCATCTAATGTATTTCCTTTAACAATAGGGTCTCAAAGTGCATCCATCTTCCTACAAATGCCTCAAGTTTATCCTTGTTTATGGCAGTCTAGTACTCCATTGTTTATAAATGACATCTTTTCTTTATCCATTCGTTATGTAATTGGTGGACATACAGGCTGCTGCCAAGATTTAGAAAGTGTGATTTGTGTTGCTATAAACATAAGTATGCATGAATCACTGTAATGTGACAGGTTTAACTCTTTTAGGAAGATAACTAGTAGAGGCATAGCTGATTGAACAGAATTTCTAGTTTTAGTTTTTTGAGGAATTTTGGGGAATTTCTGTACTCATTTCCACAGTGGCTGTATTAGTTTATATTCCCACCAATGCAGAATTGTTCCTTTTCTTCACAGTTGCAGCAGTAGTTAATGGATTTCTTCATGATGGCCATTCTTTCTGGAGTAAGAAGGAATCTCAGGGGTGTTTTAATTTGAACTTTTTTAATGACCAGAGATGTTGAATATTTTTCATTTACTTATTGGTCATTTTGTACTTCCTTTGAAAAGTGATTATTCATTTCAGTTGCCAATTTTCTTAAAATCTTGAAACAGTGTCTCATTAAGTTACTAAATTATCCACAATGTGCTTGAAATTGCCATCCTCCTGCCTCAGTGAGTCAAAATGCTGGGATTACAGGTCTGCAATGTCAACCCAGACTGAGTGTCTCTTTACAAGCTTGATATTGTCTCATTCTCTAAATTTTATGTGTTTGTTAGGAAAAATAATATTTTATTCATTCTATATTTCACATCATATAGTAGGCAGGTAAGTTGATTATTTGGTTATTTTTGTTGACAAAGCCATGAGGCTATTGATTTTGTTGAATAATCAGGAATGTTATCACTGAATCAGTGTATGAAGTATTTTGAAATATCTCAACTTGTCTGGTAATTTGATTCTGATATATTCTTACTATGTTCATCAAATTCATAGCCACCAAAAAAGAAAAAATTAAAGATTTTTAATGGTACTACCCAGAGATCAAGTCACTCAATGAAAATTTAAACAAAGAAGTATCTTTAGTCCTCTGAATAAGCATTATTGTCATGTAGCTACCATTTCTCTTGAGGAGTGTCACAATTCAGAGACAGTACTGTATTTCACTGGAGCTTTCTATCATTTTACTGAGTGCTACGGTGAGAGATGGTTGCTACCACTTGCCAAAAAAACTTAAGACAAAAAAGTGCCCAATTTCATTCAGCAGAGAATATACAACTTAGCATCTTGGTTTCAAGTAACTTCTGTGTGTATTACAATACAATGCAAACCTGGGCAAAGGTTTCTTAGTTTAATTATTGTTTTCTATTTCCTGTTCTTTATTAATAACTTAGTGTCAGCCATAATCACTTTCTACAATATTTGTTTTGTGTTTACTTGCTTGGAACACAGTGCCTATGCAGGGCAGGTGAAGAAACAGCCACTTCAACGGTCATTAGATTTACCCAAGGTATTTTAGCTAGTGAGGCCGGGAATGGGACCAAAGGCATTTCCAGGGGACTCTGGTGATCACATCAAGTTTCCCTGGAAGTTTTTCTATACCCATGAGATTCTTCAGTTCTTTTTTTTTTTTGGTTTTTCTCCGGTACTGGGAACCGAACTCATGACCTTGTGCTTGCCAGGCAGGCATTTTGCCGCTGAGCTAAATCCCCAGTCCTGTTCTTCAGTTCTTGATGGCTGTATTTTTGTGGTGGTTTTGAAATTTCTTGGAGACATCATTGTGGCAGCCACCTGACCTTTGAGGAAAGTGAAAGACATGTGACTGTCATGGTCTCTCCAGGCATTATGACCATGAAACTTGGTCTCTTATGAGGCCCTACAGAGTGCTGATGAGGGATGTGGTTCCTACAGAGACACAGTGATCAATCTATTTTAACAATCTTTTCCTAAACCATACACACCTTGTTTGGAAGACTGTATCCCTGGAAAAGACTCTTGGAGGTGATTTCTTTCGTTCTTCTCTGCATTTTGCACAAACAGTTCAGCAACTGCAAAATATACACATGATGAAGATTCAGTATCTCCAGACAGGGAACAAGAATCTTCAGGAACAACACAGTTTCCCTTCCTCCCTCCCAGGTACTATTGATCTTTTAAAAATCAAGACATTGAGTCTTGGGTTTGATCCCAAAGCTAAGGGTGAAATCATTGTCTCTGACAAGTCAGACTTCTGCCTGGGGCTGGTTTTCAATCTGAGTTGTATTGCCAGGCCTTTAACCTCTTCATCTTTGATGCAGCAAAGCATGGAATGTAGCAAAGATATAACTGTGAAGAAAAAATGTGAATGACTGCCTCGTTTTCAGCACTGGTGGCATAGGGTCTTGTCCTATAAGGCACTGCTGCAAAGTTTCTCAACCAATTCTCCACAGTTTAAAGCACTTAAGTAGCTAATTAATTTCCATCAGTGGATAATGCCTATGGAGTATGGTGTGATCTTTCAATATGTTCATTTGTGCATAGAGTATTGGAATTTCTCATGCAGATCTTCCCAATGAGCTGAGAATATCCTGTTTTCAGTTTAACCCGCCCCCCGCCCCCATAACTCCAAGGACACCAACAAAATCACAAAAATGCAGAAAGAATCTGGGTTCTTCTCCAGACCTAGATGAAACTTGAATTTCCTGGTATATTTATTTCCAGTTATTAAAATGGTAATAACTGCCATTTAGTAAGCATCTACTGTGTTATTTTATGCTTTGCACAGCAAGTGAGTGAAAATGTTTTTACAGATAAGAAAACTAAGGCTCAGAGAGGATTCATTTCATGTCAGTTGCCTATTACATTTAATGAGTTACAGAGCTGGGCTTTCAGGTGACATTTATCTTCCTGAAAAGACCATGTTCTTTTTTTTTTTTTTTTTTACCATACTGTACTGTTTGAATAAGCTTAACTTCTGGAGAACTAATTTTTTCTCTATTATTTCTCTTATTTCTTCCCAATTGAAATAATGTACCATCTTATTTGCTACTCCATTTACTAGACACCACACTTTAGGTCTTTGCTGAAAGTTTTGAACTCTAAATGGATATTTATAGGCAATGTCTCAATCTTGCATTTTCTTCAAGAGCTTAAACTAATTTAAAATTTTTAGGAGAGGATAAAATAAATTTAAACTCAGAACCTGTGTACATACTATGTATACACAGTATTTTAAATCTTGTTTGCTAATTGTTGAAGTCCTAACTGGAGGGTCATTATTAGTGCTTATATCTCTTGAACCAATACACAAGATGACTGTAACCCTTCTCAACTTTTGGGATACCTGGAGATATTAGTGCTATTGTTGGTGATCTGAAGAGGGAGGAGACATTTGTTTTGAGTGCTAGTGAAACTACTTTTAAATTGTGTTCACTAAAATTTTGGTGGGAGATGGATCTTAAAAAATTTGAGCATGTTAAAAACCAGACTTGTGCACTTGTAGCCACTCATGACACCATCTCATTTTTTCCTAAGGGCAGCAGGGAGCCCCATACCCAGGTTTCTTCCATTTCCTTTCCTATGTCTGTGAAAAGCTTTCCACTACTTCATTCTGGAGTGTAACCCTTCTTCAGCGTTAGGCATTAGCATTGCTTTCCTGATCATCTCCCATTTTTTAAACTCCTGTTTATGTTTTCTGTTATATCTATACACGATTTTGTGCCTATGTTTTCCTGAATGTGTATATTCTGAAGTGAATAGTAACTATTCAAGGATTTCTATAACAAATAATTTGCTTGGCAAATTTTGCCATGGGTATAACTTCTCATTTCTCTTTGAACTCAAGAACCTGTGTCTAAAACACAGTACTCACTAGACAGCTTACCAATTACAGCAACACAAGAACTAAATTTGAGAACTATATTCTGAAATTGATTTATGAGATACTGGTGCATTTCGCTAAAGGGAAAGATATACTCCTAAAGGAAATGGGTTACTGAGAATCTGAGTCTTATTGAGATAGCTGGAACTTTGGAGAGTCTCAGCAGCTGCTCATTATTAAGGTAAAATTCAGTTGTTCCTTCCTACTCATCAGTGAAAAAATTCTGAAGCTAAATATTTCAGGAACTTAAAAGACACAGCATAGCATGGCTCTAAATCAAGGGTTGGTAAATTTGGCCTGTAGGTCAAATCTATTCTATCATATATTCTTGTGTAGCCTATGAATTAAGGATAGCAGTGATGATTTTAAATGGCTGAAAAAATGAAAGTCTTTCATGATATTTGAGATTATATAAAAGTCAAATTCCAAAATTGACTAAAAATTTTGGTGGAACAGAAACATAGCACCTAATTACAGATGGTCTATGGCACAGAGTTTTAACAATGTAAAAACTAAAAAATCAAGCTTCTTTTATTTTCTTCTGTTTTGCCTCTTTTGCTTAAGATGTTCTAGGGAGATGATACAAAATAAGCACTTTTCTTAGTAGAAAGGAAGAAGAACTGGGAAACCTCTCCTTTTATAAGATGCTGAAGCTGGCTAGAAGAGGTAAGAAGAAGCTGAGGTTTCTGAATACACAGCAATATCCCCATGATATTTCTATGCCTGCACCTAGGCTTTAGCCTCTATTGTGTGGTAGAAATACTTAATTGCGCAGGAATCCAAAAACAGGAATCTTCCTCCTAGGCCTCAGTAAAGCTTGCAATGCTTGAACATCTGTGGCTGCATATTCATTATGGAAAACCCCAGACATCCCAACATACACAGCATAAACAGATAATTGATGCTCTCGGGTGGGACAAACTTTCTTCTTCTTAGTGAGCACTACCATGCTCCAGTGTGAGCTCTGGCAGGACCAGATAAAGCAAGCAGACCAAAATAAGCCTGTGAAGGCTCGAAATAAAACACTGGAATCAGGGCCAAGATCAATATAAGTAAACACAGTGTTAAACTTCTTGCTAAACTGTGACCTAGAGCCTCATAGCATAATAGAAAAAATGTTTAGGGTAGCATAAAAATCTGCCATGGCAGAAATCAAGAAAATACAAAAACCTTCAATGAGAAAAGACAGTGTCACCTGATATAAACTTTGAGATGAATCAGACGTTGGGAGTGTCTGACAAGGATTTCAAGCAGTCATCCATAATTCTACAATGAGTGATATTTGAAATATCAGAATGTCAAAATACCTACAACGACAACAGCAGCAACAACCATAAAGGAGAAAGAGAGAGTTCACAATTAAAGTTGGAGACTTTGACATTCCTCTTTCAGCGTCTGATAGAAACACTAGACAAAATTCATAGATGTTTGAATACATAAGCAATTGTAACTAACTGGTATATTGAAAGAATAAATACATAATATTTCAACTGTTCATGGAACATTTACCAAGATGTCCAATAGCTTGGGTTATAAGAGAAAGTTTAAGAAATTTAAAGAATTCTTTGCTGTGCTCTCTGATCATAGTGGAATCAAATAATGCACAACAAATGACAATAAGGAAATCATTAAAATGGAGAAATTAAATACTACATTTCTAAATAATTCAGAGGTCAAATATAATATCAAAAGAAATGAAAATTCTTAAACTGAATAAAAACAAAACTACATATTAAAATTTTTTTGTATACAATTAAGATGTACTGAATAGGAAATCCTTAAGACTGAATGTTTACGTTAGAAACAAGGATAGTTCTCAAATTGAAAATGTCAGTTCCTATCTCAATAAATTAAAAGAGCAAGATAAACCCAAAACAAGCTAAATAAGGGAAATAATGAACATTACAGATCTTATAGCCATCAAAGAATGCTACAGTAAGAGAGTTTTTGTGAAGAAAAATTATGCTCATAAATTTGACAGCTTAGAAGAAATGAACACATTCCTTGATCACTCAACCAAAATGAAATATGCAATGGGGATATGCTTATAAACATCAAAGAAATTGAATTCACAAAGAAAAACTTCCAGAAAAATCTGGTCAGAACGATTCAGTGGAGAATTTTGTGAAGCAATTTTATATCTGACACATCTTACAAAAAGGAAAAACAATAGAACAGTTTTCACCTATGCAAAAGGTTAGTTTAACATGATACAAAAACCAAGGGTAGTACAGAAAAAAGGGCTAGAGACCAATCTCAGATAAACTTTACCAGAAAAATCTTGAAATATTATTAATGAAATTAATAAATAATAATTAATAATAATAAATTAATTATTAATGAAATTAATTATTAATGAAATATTAAATAACTGAATTATATTATATAAAAATTACTTTTGCACAATCTCTGGGTGGGATTTATAGTTGGTACCAGGGACTAGCTTAACATTGGAAAAATTGTATATTCTACCATATCAGTAATTTAAAGAAGAAAATCCATACGATCGCATCAACTCTTGCCAGAAAAGCATTTTGTAAAAATTCAAAAATTTTTTTGTTTGTTTTATTTTAAAAATCTAGAAAAAACATGACAAAACAACAATAAAGACAAAATCAAAACAAAAAAAAAATTCAAAAATGATACATGACCTCAAGACAAAATGCTAGAAATTCACAATGGTTGCTCTATTACATGCAGTTATCATCACTGAACTTGCTCTGTCCATGAGACATAAGAATGTTAGATTGATCAAACAAGCAAAGACAGTAACCAGTTAGTAAGTAAATAAAAAAATAAAAATAATTTTTAAAAAGCCATTGGAAATGATGCAGGGCTTCACTATACAAAATGGTAGGAGTTCAGCAATGGTTCTTATACTGCATATTGTTTTCTAATTTCATAATGTCATTCTAATTACCAAAGTCAAGCATGTAAAATTGGTCAAGAAAAAAGAAAATTTTAAGCATTGACTGTTCCTCTCAATAAGCCACACACATCAGCAATACACCTATTCCACATATAAACATTTACAACTGGGAGAGACAGATTACCTCTAGAAAAGCAAAAACAAAATGGGCAGGCTGGAGCACATTTATAATCACAGCACTCTGGGAGGCTGAGGCAGAAGAGTGTTAAATTCAAACCCAGTCTGCATCAATTAACATCCATGCGAGACCCTATCTCAAAATAAAATAAATAAATAAATGAAAGAAAAGAAAATAGATTGGGGATGTATCTCACTGCAAAAGCCCTGGGTTTGTAATGCCAGTGCAGGTTCTGGGGTCGGGGTTCTCCTGTGAAGAGACCCCCATTCCTGAGGTTCTTACCCCACACCCGTGCTAAGAATTAGGGGGCAGGACCGACTCAAAGCCAAAGATCTCTCCAGTGGAAAGTAGGGAAATCAGGCTGTCTGGGGCAAAGAAGGCGGGACTCAGAACCGAAAGCAATGTGAAGCAGAGGTTTATTCATAAGGAAGGTGCAGGAGAACTGCCACACTTTTGGGAGAGTCCCGTGGGCTTCTCAGCAGAGATCTTTATGCTGCCCATGTGTATAGGGGTTTTGAGCCAATCAGGGTTTTAGCCCTTGCTGTTTGAGTGAGTTTGTTGCTAGGGTGAGCAATTGTTAAAGTGGGTTAAGGGCCATGGGTTTTTAGGGCATTCCTAGTGTAGGCGAGCGAATCTCTAAGAATAATCTTTCTATACCTGTAAAACTTTCACAAAGGACAATTTCCTTAGCCATCTGTCCTATCAGCTGTGGCATGATAGCTTTGTGTCCCTACCTATCTCTCCTTCTCTCTGTGGCTACCTTAGTTGATACTCAAATACACTAAAATGGTTAGGGACATCTGAATAAATTTGGTGGATTGAATCCATACTGATATTCCGGTGGTGATATTATCCTATATCTTTGCAAAACGTTACTACTGTAGGAAACTAGGAAAGCGAATCAGGGATCTCTTGGAATTATTTCTTACAAATGTATTTAAATCTTCAACTATTTCTATAAATGATCAATTAATAATATTGTGTGACATTATCAGGGGTTGCTAATAAATGTACCTACAAATAAGGAAAAGAAAAAGGCTGCAAAATACGAGGACTTAAGACTGTGATTTTGGCAACAGTGCATGTCAGCACTGTAACCACGGCCAAGGCAGATCAGTCTCTGTTTCAGCAAGCACCAGCTAAAGAGGGTCTGCAGTGGTCAGGTACTGACCAACAGGGTGAGACCCTTTAGTGAGGCCAGAAAGAATCAACGTGTGCCTCTCACCTGAAACTGGGGCAAAACCCCTTTCCCCCAGTCTTTCCCAACTTCCGATCTTTTTTCACATAGAACAGTATGATTGAAAGACAGTGAAGAAAACCCAAAAGACTATTTTCCAAGAAATAACTAAGGATTACCAGTGAAATACTTGGCAAAAAACCAAACTGCTATGTCATTATGTCTAAAGCATAGTGAATTGGTCTTTGTGTTTGTCAGCTTTCCTTTGTTGTGACAAGAAAACCTTAATAGTCAATTTAAAAGAAAAAAAGCTTATTTTGGCAGTTGGCTTCAGAAGGTTCAGTTCAAGATCGGCTGGTTCCATCGCTGTGGACATGAGGTGAGGCAAAGCATCATGGGAAAAGGACGTGGAGGCACCTCATGGCTGCCAGGGAGCATGGAGAACAGGAATGAGTCAGAGAGGAAGGGACAGGACCGGATATGATTCCCGTGGTCCTGAGCACATCATCCATCTCTTCTGCGATGTTCTACCTTCTGTTTCCAACACCCTCCGATAATGCCATCCAACTAGGACATCCACTGAATGCATCAAAGCCCTCCCAATCTAACCACATTTCCAGTTCCCATCTCTGAACTTTGCTACCTTGGAGATCAAATCCTCAGTAGAAGAGCCTTTGGGCATACTTCATAACTCAACCTTAAAAATTCAGTAGATAGGAGTGTAAGAGTCTAAAGTTAACCAATTTAGATAGATGAGGAGCTTAAGAGCAAGGCTGAGATCATTTTTGAAAATTAACAGTTTTTGCATATCTGATTTGTAATTTGCAAGTTGCAATCACAATGTTATTGGACTGACTGTATCCGAATATGGAGTTATTCGATTGGCAAGTAACATGGTAAAACCTGGTAGATCAATTTTCCCCAAGCATCAGCTTTAGAACACCCTTGCCAATCTTCTCTGTCACTTTGAAGGAACCACGTCCTTGAGGACAAGCGGATGGATTCTGTGAAGTCTGAAGAATGTCATGCCATAAATTACTTAAATTCATTTGAGGTAAATGCAGTACCTTGTACATAAGTTTGAGTGACCAAGTGGGACTACTTCTAGCAGAGCTGTGCTGAATGAGCAAGGTATAATTTCCAGCTATCTTAGGATAGTAACCTAAATACAAAGAGCATTTCCTGGATCTGCACAGATTCATTTCTGACTAAGATTTTTTTCCTTGCTATCACAGGGTTCCGGAGCCTCTATGAACTTCTGCTCAGTGATATAATAGAACTTTCCTACTTTGTGGTTATTTTAAATATAAACCTGAATTTTTGGGTATAAGAAATATTGTGTAGCCTAAAGCATTCTCATATTTTGCTTTTTGTTATTTTACTCTTTATCTTCATATATTAAGCTATTTCCATATATATGACAATATATATGGAAATATACATATATGGAAATATATATATATAATTTTTCAGCACAACACAGTTCTGAGTGTGCAACAAAAGTACTACATATCAGCTGTTCATTTTCTATTAGGTTTTTAACCTTTTCTGAGTCTAGTTATTGGAGGTTTGTTATCATGGTATTTTGATTCATTACATTCTAGAAAACTCAATGTTAGAACTCCTGTCACATGGAATGCTTTTTTTTCCCTCTTGACAATTCCCTAGTCACTCTCATTAGCCTGACTAACATGACAGCCTTATTCTACTGTAAAGTTCTCTACAGAAGCCACATTTTATAAACAGGTGTTCACTTATGCCTGATTTGAGCAGCTCAGGTAGTTTTCCTACTAATTATACTTGAAAATATTATACTCTTGTTTTAGTTCTCTTAGACTATTGTCTTTTGTCAGGTACTACATGCTTTATACACACATTTCCTTGAAAATTCTGATGTCCAGTTTTTATATATATAGCAAAGTATCCCAGTTGTTAGAGCAGTATAAACAATATATAATATTTGTTTTACTTCTAATGGAGTTAACAAACTTGAATCAGATATTACCAGTGTTTCACAAAACTAATTGAATGTTATGTCTGCAAAAGTAATAAAAATGCAATTGAATCATTAAAAAGATAAAATACTTGTAATTTAATGAGGAGCAATGCCTTTGATCTTCTTTTCCTGCCTTAATCTCTTTGAGTATTATTCAAAGATGTTCATTAGTTATTTTATAGAAATGAATTTTCACTACAAAAGTTTCCATGAAAAAGTAGACAACATTCCAATTCCCTGCACTAAGATGTTGTAATACATGCACCCTGCTAATCAATCATTGTTAGTTGAGGTAGAGTGTTATACTGAAGGAGTGAACAAATAAAGAATGTAAATAAATGCAAGTCGTGAAAATGGAATGCAGAGCAGAATCTCCTCTGTGCTTCACAGATTTTTAAATTGCTTCCATGCAAAATTCAAGTAGGTTATTGTTCAAAAAGTAGTTACCCAGACACTTAGAGACAAGCGTAGGAACAAAAGAGTGCTGAATTCTGAGAAAAGTCCAGGGCAGAGGAATGGACATAATTGGCAGAATCGAAGAGGGAAAGGCAGGATGATTAAAGCAACCTTGTGACAGAATGAGGAGTCAGTGAATCACTTTCAGGAGTGGGGACTGCAAAGTCACTCTTTTGAGTAGAAAAACTATAAGGTGAATATGGGTAATGGAGAAGCAAATGAATGGAAGTCATGAATAATAGATAATAGGACAGAACAGAGAAATTTAAAAAGAAAATGAAACGCAACAGTTCATCTTAAAAATGCTAAGTCTGAAACAAGTTGAGATTTGATTTTACATAACTAGATGAAAACAAAAATGTGAGGTCAATAATGAGTATGAAGATACTTACATGGAGCTTAAACATCTGTATCATTTAAATTTTTATTTTGGCAACATAGACTTTGGTGTATTCTTACCTTTTTCCCCTGCTTTCTTTTATGTAGGAAGAAATTCTGTAAGTAATGGAGAGTCTATAGCACTTATTTATAGATTAACTATGTTTCATCAATAACTTTTATAGTTCTCCTGAGGTAGTGCTGTGCTTTCCAATTCTATTTTGAAAGCATTTTTTATATTTGTTGGTCACAAATGGATGGCATTGTTTTCTAAAAGGCAAGATAAATTTGCCATTCGACATAATTGCTGTCTTGTACAAAAATAAGAAGAAAATATTTTCAGTTTATCGTGAGCATGCTTGAACTTTTGTCTTGAGTTAGCTCACTTGAAGATTTAAATCTCAAAAGTAACTGAGTAAAGGAAACTAACAAACAAAAGAGCTTTCACTCTTCGATATGAGGAAAATAACCTTTCATTTTTCCATGATCCCAGCCAAGGCAACTGTTACAAACCAGTCACAAAACTGGTACAGCCACAGGGAGTTAATCTTTGACCATATTATTTGACATAGTTAGATTTAAATTCAGTGGTTGCTATCTGCTTTGTTGAAGATTCAGAACCACAGTGGGCTACATTAGCTGATGATAATACTCATTTTATTTCCAAGTGATTTTCAGATCTCATTGCATGGCATTGTGCTTTTACTATCTAATAAAATATTCTTCTGTGTTACAATAATTTTAGCTTTGGGGTTTTTTGGTACTCTTCTTCTCCATCTCTGATTTGTCTTTGTTTCTTAATTTTTATTAAGTCTTTTAAATATTTTTACTCATTACAGGATTCTGGGCTATATATTTAAAATGACATGAAGTTATGTAGTGTTTTGTTGGACTTCTAGTTTTACCCCTATTAATTTTTTTCTTCTCAAAATGAGCATAACATTTTTAAAAATAAATTTATTTATTTATTTATTTATTTATTGTCAAGTTCTGGCATGTAAACATACATATTTTTTGCACTGGATATTTCGTTTATTGTTTTTAAAATTATTATTGTCATGACAACACTTCATGTAAGATTACCAACTACCAATTTTTACAATTTATAAAATACAATATTGTTAACAGAAGGCCTGTTACATTTCTGTCATTGCTGAGACAAAATACCTGAATTAAGAGACAAAATACCCTGAATTAAGAGACAAAATACCCAGAATTAAGGAAGGAAAGGTTTATTTAGGTCACAGTTTGTAGAGGTTTCAGTCCATACTTGGCTGGCTCCAAGGCAGAGCGGCACATGGAGAGGGCAACAGTTCCTGGCAGTAGAAAAACAGCAAAAGCAGCAAGAGCACAAGGGGAGAACAAGCCTCTTCTCCTCTCTAGTATTGTAAGCAGGCGACCCCCCCCCAGGGGGCGTGTAGCACTCACACCATCCCCATACCCTCCTGTTGCACAGGCTCAGGATGAATACAAAGTAAGGACCTGGGTGCCCACTTAGTCGCTTAGTTAAACTTCTAAACTTAATTTGACACAACATTCTAGAGTGAGAATGGCACGTCATTTCACCCCAGGACGTAAAACTGCTAAGTCACATAACCAAGCCTCTAGACTCCTCAAGTACACACAATGTATCAAACATAACAGAGGAACTATGAGATTATTTTGCATAACTGAACTATTTAATTATTTTGCATAACTGAAACTTTATAAACATTGATTAGCAATACTCCATTCTCCTCCTTAGCGTCTAACAACCTCTATTCTCTTTTCTTCTATATACTTCATTACTTTTTATATCTCCTCAAATGGTTTAAAGAAATATTTGTTCATTCATTTAATCTAACATTATCAAAGTGTATCCATGCTGTTGCAAATGACAAGATTTCCTTTTTTAAAAGACTACAAAATAGTTCACTATATGTATTAAAATTTTTTCTTTTCTAAAAATTTACATTAGTGCTTATTTATGATAGATACTGGCTACATCAATCTTGGGGACTTCATAATATATATCTTAATCACTCTGACTTCTCCTCATACCCTTTTCTTCCCTCCCTTCTTCTTTTCCCATATCTCTTTTCCATCTCTACAGGGCCTACCTCCATTTGTCTTACAATCCTTTATTTTTCTGTTTATTATTTTATTATTATTATATTATATTATTAGTATATCATTATTATTATATTACATTATTATTATTTATTATATTATTTATATTTTATATCTCTCATATTAGAGAAACCATGCTAGATTTAACCTTTTGTGCCAGACTTATTTCACTTATTATTAGAGTCTGAAGATGTGACCATTTTCTTAGGCAGAACTAATATCATCAAAATGACCATATTATCAAAAGGGATATACAGATTTAGTACATTCGCCACCAAAATTCCATCAAAATCTCTCACAAGTCTCCAAAAAGAAAATAATTCTAAAATTTCTATGTGACTGGAAGAGATCAAAATAGCCAAAACAATCCTGGGAAGAAAGAGTAAGATAGGCAGCATTAGAATCCCAGTCTATAATATCCATTCTCTATAATGGATAATATAATATCTATAATGTCTATAATATTATAATGTCTATAATATCTCAATCCCAGTTATAATACAAAGCCACATAGCAAAAACAGCATGGTATTGACACAAAAGCAAAGATATCTACTGATGGAATAGAATAGCGGTATCAAAAACAACACATGTACTTTCAGGCATCTGACTTGTGGTATAGGGAACAATAACAAAACCCTGGAGAAAAGATAGTCTCTTTAACAAATGTTGCTGGGAAAATTGGTCCTCCATGTGCAGAAGAATGAATCCCAATCCATATCTCTGGCTTGGTACTAAAATGAAATGAAAATGGATGAAAGGCCAATGTATAAAAAGAGAAACATCGAATCTGCTAAAAGAAAATTTGGTAAAGCTCTTAAACACCTAAGCACAGTCAATGACTTCTTAAATAAAACGCTAAATGCACAAAAAATATTATCAAGAATCAACAAATTAAAACAAATTAAAAATCTTTTGCAGTACAAAGGTTTTTTATATTTTGACCAATTTTGCATACTTATATCTGGTAATCTGAGCAACTTATGTGAAGACAACAATTTGCAATACAACAACCATTGGTGAAATTCTACAGTGATGTCTAGTGAAACTATGTGTTGTCTCTAATATTCTTTAAATTATTATTTTCTTATCCCCTTTAATGATTTGATCAATCTCCTATTCTTACATCTGGTAATCTGAGCAGCTTCATTGAAGATAACAATGTGTAATATAGCAACCTCTGTTAATGCCTATCATTTGACTTGAAACCATGTATCATTTTTAATGTTTTTGCTTTGTTTTGTTTGTATGTTGCTATTGTTCTTTTTTTTGTACTATTTTCTTTAAAATAAAAACATTTTAAAAAATCTTTTACTCAGCCAAGGAAAAAAGGAAGAGCCAAGAAGCAATGTGCAAAATAGAAAAAAAAAAAAAAAAAAAAAAAAAAAAAAAAAAAAAAAAAAAAACTACCAGCTACTTCTCAGGCAGAGAATGAATATCCAGAATATAGAAAGTACTAAAAAAATTAGACAGCCAAAAATTAAAGACCTTATTAAAAATAAGCAACTGAAATGAATGTATACTTCTCAGAAGACAAAATACAAGTGGAAAATAAATACATGAAAAAAGGTTGCAGTCTTAGCCATTATAGGTAAGCAAATAAAAACAGCACTGAGATTGCACCTTATGCCAGTAAAAATAACCACTATCAAGGACTCAAAATAAGTGCTAGAAAGCCTGTGGAGCAAAGAGCACTTCTACATTTTTGGTGGAAGTGTAAACTAGTATAACCACTATGGAAATCAGTATGAAGGTTCTTCCCAAAATTAAAAATAGAAATCCTATGGATCTTTTGGTTCCATATATATTTTGGAAATTTTTTTTTTTAATTTTAAGAATAAAGTTGATGGTATTTTAATTTAAACAGCATTAAATTTATATATCATTTTTATTATTATGGTCATTTTGACAATAATTGCTTTTGCCTATCCAACAACAGAGATAGCTTTCCATTTTGCAATGTCCTCTAAATCTCTTTTTTCAAAGTAATGTAGTTTTTATTATAGAGGCTATTGTTAGATTAATACTTAGGTGTATAATCATTTGAAGCTATTTTGAATGGCATTATTTTCTTGATTTCTTTTTCACTTGCTTCATTATTGTTGTATAAGAACACTATTGATTTCTTTTTATTCTGAATCCTTCCACTGTGCTGAATTTGTCTATTAGGAAGAAGTCACACTGTCGTTTTTTGCAGATGACATGATTCTTACAGAGAAGATACAAAACACTGCACAAGAAGCATTTTCTTTATTCATTCATCTGTTGGTGAACATTTAGGCTATCCCCAGAATCTGAGTAGCATGAACAATGCTAAATAAATCTTTATTCCCACTCCTGATTTCAATAATTTTGAGTAAGTACCCAGAGAGGGAATTTGTGGCTCATAGGGTCCTTTGATATTTTAAATTTTGAGAAACTGTAATAAAAATTTCCACAACAGTTGTCCCACTTTACACACCCACTAACAGTGTGCAGAGAAGACAACTGATCTTCATTCTCTCCAACAACTATCTTTTTATTTTCATAGTAGCCATCTGAAGAAGTACTGTGGTTTTGATTTGCATATTTTGATGATTAGTGATGTTTGGCATCTTTTCATGTAATTGGTGCCATTTCTACGTCTTCTTTTCAGGAATTACAATTTTTGAAAGGTTTTGTTTTGAGTTTTAAAGATGTTATACATAAAGATCAGGTCAGCTTCAAACAGAAATAATTTATGTCTTCCTTTTAAATTTAGATGCCTGTTGTTTCCTTTCTTTTTAATTCTTCTGATTAGGGCCTTGACTTTTATGCTAGATAGGAATGGCAGGAGTGGACAATTTTGTCTTGTTCCTGATCAAGCTATCAGTTTTCACAGTTAATTAGGATGTTTAGGATGTTGTTTGTGGCCTTTTCATGCATGACCTTTCTTATGATAATTTCCATATTTTTTGCTCATTGCAGGTTTTTAATGAACAGGTAACAATTTTGAGGTTTTTACTTGTAAATGACTTTGTGGTTTTCATCCTTCTTTCTGTTAATGTAGTATATCATATTGATTAATTTCACAAGTTCACTCATTTCTATGTCAAAGGAATAATTCTTACTTTGCAATGGTGTATAACCCTTTCAATATACTGCTGATTTGGTTTACTGATGCTTTGATGAAGAGTTTTGCATCTGTCTTCCACATAAATATTAGCCTTTACTTTTCTTCTAGAATCCTTGTCTACATTTGGTATCACAGTAAAAACTAAGAGTTGGAGATCTTGTACAAAACAGTAAAAACTGATAAATTGTTAAGTAAATTAAGAAAAAATACATCCAAGCACATATATAAAATGAACATTAATGTAAATGAATGGAGAATAGATGGCAGTATAAGAAAGGAATTTTCAATACTCTACTCTGAAGAATATGTAGATCATCTGTAGACAGAAAGCAAATAAAAAAACATTAGACTAGCACAAACTAACAAAATTAGAGCAGAAATAAATGAAACTGAAAAACAGTAGAAACGTCAATGACACTGAGTTGGTTTTTTTTTCTTTGTGATAAAGATAATGAAAATTGACAAATCATTAAATAAACTAAGAAAACAGCACAAAACACACACACACACACACACACACACACATAATCATCAGATCACTTAAATAAATAAAACATACACTGACCTAATTGAAGGGAAAACAGAGAATACAAAAAAAAACTTACAAGGCATTTTCAACACTCCACTTTCAATAATATATACATCATCAATAGACAGTAAAGAGGCAAACACTGGACTTGAACAAAATTATTGTCAGGCAACTAGCAGATAGATGGAGAATATTCATCTCTGAAACATCAGAATGTGCTTTCTTCTCATACACAGGAACATTCTTCAGGTTAGATCATGCAATGCATTACAAATCAAATGTTTACAAATATAAGGAGACTTAAATCACACAAATGTCTTTACTGATCAAAACAGAATGAAAGTAGAAGTTATTAACATATAACTGGAAAGAAAATCCACAAATCTGTGAAAATTAAACACGTTTCAGCATCAAGTAATGTTTCTATATTATCTCAGAAGCTACTTTTCCTAGGCTCCAAAGACTTACCTTTGTATAGGAGAAGACTGTTAGCAATCAGCCTGGCCAGAGAATCCAGTGGTTTCTCAACTATTTATGCTAGTTCAGATTGCTGTCTTTTATTTCAGTGGTTCCTATATATGTGTACTAGGCTATGTTACCTCTACAAGGCAGGCAAAACAGAGTCCAGAGCCTTAGCCAGCACTGGTAATACACAGAATGTTAAGCATAGCCTCTTGTCCTTCCCTTCCCTATACGGGGAAAAGCTGAGAATTGGAGGGTTTTCTCCTGACTATATGACAGTGCTCAAGGGAGAGAACTCACAGCGAGAAGACAGCCCTGTGACTCCTGTTAGCTTCAGTGTGGTTAGTTTCTTGCTTATCGAGATACAAGGAACTCTTGACTATGGAGGGCATTATTCTGTGTATGTTGTTGTATCAGTGTGTCCAGGGAATAAAGGATGTTCCAAGACTTTCTATTCTGACATCTTAGTGGAGTGAACATATTTGTCACATGCTCTTATCTGAATATAATTGTGACACTAAATTTATTTACCTTGCTAGACAATTTTCTCATTAAGAGTCCATTCCATCATATCTATATTTCTTTCCATTTCCATTTTACTTGGAAGGAGGAAATTGCCAACAATTTTATATTATACTCCATATTAAACTCATTGAGGGATTATGTCAGTCAGCTTTCCATTATTTTCACAAAATAACCTAAAAGAGGTAAGATGCATTTTGGCTTATGGTTTCAGAGGTTTAGTTCTATGTTCACAGGCTCTACTACTTCTGGGCCCCCGAGGAAGCAGAACATTATGGCTGCAAGTATGTGGAAGAGCCAAGTACTATAATTCATGTGGACAGGAGAGATAAGAAGAGCTAGAAAGCAGCTGATGATATGGGACAACCTTCAGGGATATGAGTTTTGTGACCTAATTACTCCTAGTGGGCCTCGTCTTCTAAAGTCTCCATCATCTCTCAGTGTTCCATCAATTAATGAAGCCATCAATCCATTGGTGAGAACAGGGCCCCATGATCCAGTCCCTTCCCCAGACTCCCACTCCCTCCTCTGAACACTGATGCACTGGGAACCAAGCCTTCAAAGCATGAGCCTTCGGGGACATTTTATTCAGAACTGTAACAATGACGCCCCAATTTTACACTTTGTGTCTCCTTAATATTTCAGTATATGACAATACTTCACATTAGTATAAGTACTATAAAGACTTACTTTAAACTAAACATTCTTTTAGATTAGTTTACTAATTTCCCCTAGAAAGTGGATAATGATTTAATTTTACTGTTTTGAATAAATTAATCCTGATCTCCTGTCTCAGCATTCTCTGTGACGAATCTTCCTGTTTTAGCTATTTATTTTCTGCCTTTCCATATATTATTTCACTCCTCTCCCTATTTATTTTTTTTCCAAAACTATAAGTAAGTTTCTACTTTATGGGATTAGGAGCTACCATGCTATTTCCTAAAGCATTTATAGAAAATAATTATGACTCTTGTTTTTAATGTCATTTTTAATGTCATTTATCATTACACTTAACTAATCAATAATTTTATTTGTCTCTGATACAAAACAGTGTAAATTACTGGTTGTCTCTGGGGCTTTTCCTTATAGAACACTGTTTTCTTTTTCAGGATACTTCTATTTGCACACTATGGTCTGTTTCTTCCACGGTATTTGTGGATATCCACTCAGATACAGGCTTTGGTATATATTATGGAGTGTGTAGCTCTCTAACCACTTTTAATCCAAAGTACTTTTTAACAATTCATAGGCCCAGTTTCAAAGCTTTGACTTATTTTTCCTAGTATATCAACATTTGTGACAAGTACAACTATTTTGTCTTTGACTGGTAAATTTTAGTCTTTCATTATTTGACCTGAAAATTATCAATAAATTGACCTCTTTCCTTGTCATTTTTCTCCATAACTCAAATATTACAGTCTTAGTACTTAAACATTCATTTTAAAGAGTTAGGGAATTCAGTACATGAGATTACCTTGTTTATTTTTCTCCCGGGATGAAATGCAGCAAGACTACTTTCAATCTTCCCTTGAAGAATAAATCTGTGCTAATCTTATTTTGTAATTTTGTGTAAATATAGTTCAAAGAGCAAATTGTATCCCTATGATACCATCTTTTGTTAATTCAACTTCTTGGCTTAGTTTCACAACCAAAATTTAAATGAGAAGAGAATTATTGCCTAAATCTTGTACAATGTGTATATTATAAACATGTTGGTGCCCACATGACCCTTTTTATTTTACTTTTCATTTTGTTGGGACATTTTAGATATACATAATGACAATGTTCATCATAGGGAGTTTGCATCTGTATATGATATAACTTGCTTCTTTTCTTCCCATTCCCGTCCTCTCTTTAACCTCCATTCCCCACTCTATTTACATTTTTTCTTTAAGTTTGTTTTCATTTTTTTCTTCTATTCTTTTTTTCCTTGTCCCTCTTTCCTTTGCTCCTCCCCTATCCTTTGTGGACTTAAAGTGCATAGCAAGGAATTCTAGCTGTTTACCCTTGTGGATTTTCCTCTTACCTACCTTGCTTTTATTAAAGATAGCAATACGCTTGGCTGAAAGACATTTTCCATCTCCTTGTAGCAATATGTTTGTGCTCCTAGCTCAGTTAAATTAAAGTGACCAAAGTGAATGGGACCCATGGGAAGAGCAACAAAAAAACTGAATGTACTCTTTTGTGCTTCTTGGAATTCAAATATGAGCCTGGAGTTCTAGTAAGTATTCCTGGGGAGATCTTTGATGGATAAGTGGGAAACTTTCAGGTCCTTCCTCTAGCATTCTGTCGTAATAAACTCAAGCCTTTTGTTTCTCCCTCCTACGAAGTGGACTGGACACCTATCACCCCAGCTTTTCTAGCTGCTACTCAAGAAACTAGTTTTAACACCCTTTTCTATTATAGCCAGTGGCGTACAGGACATGTTAAGTTCTTGGGAGCAAAATACAAGGGAAAAAAAGAGAAAAAAAAGAAAAATGCTTCGAATTAATATGTGGTTTGAGCAATCACACCTGGATTGGTTACAGCTCCTTTGCCTAGCTCAAAGCAGAACAAGCGGGCTAAAATTTTAAGCTCCCAGATTTGGCATGCTTAGTTTCCTGGGACAATCAAGAACAGAGATAGAAGCTTGGCTAATCCCAATGGTTGGAGAAGCACACAGAACTCTGGGAGGGCTGTTTAGTGAGGGTGATCTGTAGACCAGGAGGCCACTTTTACCCATAACAAGAAAAGCAGTGCCAAGAAGCAAAGAAAATGAAGACATGCAGAGTCAGAAAGTCCAAAGTCATAACAGTAGGTGACTCTGTAGTGATATGCATAGGACTCCCACTGTGGTAGCTGTCTTAGACCATAAAGTAGCTTTGACTGATACACATTAAGTGATACACAATAACCGTGGAATGACAATATCATTCTGAACTTTCTATTCCCATATATCTTATATTTGAAGATAAATATTTGCATATTATGATTGATCCTTACTGATTAAACAAAAATCTAATGTGGGGGAAAGTTGATTCAGAGATTTGGCTTTCCATTTTCTTATAATCTGTATATCAATATTTTATAATTACTATAGCTGTATTCTTTTTATTTCAACTACGTATGTACATATAAATACAAAAATACATTTTTTATGAAGTTACCAACTTCTTTCTATTTTAAGAACATATATTTTAATTTCCATGTAATTTTTACCAACCAAAAGAATGATAATGGCTCATTTGTATAACACCTGAAGTTCTTTTCAGGCAAACTAGGAGATGAAAGGTAATAGCTGATGGCAACAGCTTAGAGCTAACCTTTCTAAATGGTATATTACAAGGGCTGGAGATTTAGCTCAGTGGCACAGCACCTGCCTAGCAAGTGCAAGGTTGTGAGTTCGATTCCTGGTACAGGAAAAAAAACAAAACAAAACAAAACAAAAAAAAAAACAAGCAAAAACGGTATATTACGGGGCTGGGGATTTAGCTCAGCGGCAAAAGCGCCTGCCTGGCAAGTGCAAGGTCGTGAGTTCGGTTCCCGGTACCGGA